>NC_142801.1:30661300-30706300 GCF_049724085.1 Artemia sp. Qi Xiang Cuo | reverse complement strand
CTCTACTTCTACTCCCATTATACGAACTGCCTCTATTTCTGTTAGGGGGAAATGCCCTTCTTCTGTTAAAATACGGCCTTCCACTGCCACTTTTAAATTTTTTTCTTGATCAGATTCTTCTTTTCTTTCTCCTTCCTGTCATACTAATCTTTTTTCATTGCTTCCTTTTTACTAGATTATTTGCACTTTTCAGATGACCAATCATCATACCTTTGTTTGAACAAAGTGCTCTTCAAATTCTATAATATATTTGGGAAGAATTTGCAAGTTGTTTGGAATAGTATATACCTTACCTGCATATTCTTCCTCATCTTCGACGATCACAGAGTCGAAATCGCCGGATGTTGGTTCGTTTTTGTCTTTATTTACTTTTCTTTTTAAAGACATCCCAGGTAAAAGTTTACAGAATAAGACCCTTTTTGTTAATCCAGCATATTTTAAGGCAGTTGTTGGGTTACTTGCAAAGTAGTGTCCAATTCCAAATCTTGTTCTCTTAATAAAGAGTTCGTCAAAATTAGACTCAAGAATTGAGTCTATAGCTTCAAGGCTTTTTGTTCCATGGAAGGCCATAATGGATCTTGCATTTGAATGAGAAGACCCATATTTATGATGGAATTCTAATTCCTTTTCACGGAACTTCTTGGTTAACGTAGAGTTTTTAACCTCTACAATGCTTTTTATATTAGCGGCTGCTGTCAAATTATTAGAACTGTGAAGCAGAAATTGCTCTTCTGCCTTTTGATAATCTATTTGCCCTTTCACTAATATTTTTTTGATAACGTTTGACATTTTGAATTAGATTCTTCATGGGGAATCGCTTCTTATATATCGAAAACCACGTCATTTTTGTTGCGTGGCCATGACGTCATACTGGCATAAAGTAATTTCATACTGACGTGATGTCATACTCACGACAATACTGCCATGATTTATGCAACAGCAGAAATATTCTCAATTCTTCTGTTGCAGTGATTGAGCTTTTTTAAAGTGAATCCAAGTCACTTTTGTAGATGCTCAATTTTAGCAATGATTGCTTCCTTAGTAACTGTGAAATCACTTGTATTCTCAGGGTAATTAACGCTTCCTTCGTTCTTCTGTTGTCCTTCCTCTATTCATAAATGGCGATCCCCTGCCATTCTTAATGTATTAGCCTTGTACTGCCTCTGCTATACCCTGACCACCCTTAACCTCTAGTCTTTTTGTTGCTAATAGAGCCTCTGTTCATCCGATCTCCTTTTTCGGCTATTAAAATATGGCCTTGCTCTGTCAATTTTAAAATCTATCCTTTCGCTGTTTCTGCTTAACCTTGACAATTTTCGCTACTAAAAATATGGTCTTCTTCTATTAATGTTAAAATCTAGCATTTCGCTGCCTCTGTCAAACCCTGAACTTCCTTGGCCTCTAGTTTCTTTGTCACTAATCTCGCCTCCGTTTACCCGTTGTCTTTTTTAGCTTGCTAGCTACCGCTGCAGCCCGTATAAGAGAAAAAGCATGTGGAACTTCCCCCGGACTCACTTAGAATATTTGACTTTAAAAAATTTATACTCAAAATTTGGAAGAAGACATTATCCTCAAAATTTTGACCGGTTGTCTTAGATATGCGATTTTGTTGAAAATAAAGAGTTTGTACTCAATTATTTTCAATTTCTAAGAAACTTAAGTCAGTAACAATCCTGATTCTATTCTTTAATGATTCGTGATTAAACTCGTTATTTTAGGCCGTGTGTGGTCTGTCACTCACTTAAGGAATACGGAACACACCCCTACCTAAGTCACATCAAATATATGATTTTCACCCAAAGTGGCATAAAACACCCATTTATTAATATGGTTCTTATTGATATTTCATTTTAAATCCGATATTAAGAGGGTATTATTGTCCCAAAACCATTCTAGCCACATGCACATGAGTATTGTATAAATAAAATATTATACTAACCACCATTTTTGTTTTTATCATATAATCCACCACTTAAATAAGCATCTTCAATTTGTGACTTGTTTCGAAATGGATTGTATTCGAAATTTCCACTATCAATGTCATTTTCAAATTCTAAGAAACTTAAATCAGAATCAAGGAAATTTCCCTGATTTGCCCCAATGAGAGATATAGGAAGCAGATTATTGGCGAAAGTACCCTTGAAATTGTCCTTCGATGATCACGTGTTTATTCCAGTGAAAGACTGCCTTTATTTGTATTTTTTCTTATCAGTATTGATTCAGTCTTTGAACAGTTAAGATCTATCTATTCTTTTAAAAAGGATTAATCCCAGTTTTGAACTAGTTGTCAGTAAAGGATTTTATTATGATTTAATTAGACACTGGATTCTTTCAGTAGTTACGAAATAGTGAGAACGCTTTTACGTCTCATAAATTATTTAAACATTTATTCAGTAACTGTAACCTAGTGGAATGTGTGACGTCACTGGATAAATTGAATTGACTGGAGTTTCTGACCAATGCATTAATTGAACTTTTGACTTTGTTAAATTGAGTTAATTTAATAAGATATACAAGTGAGGTATTCCAGTTTGGCAATAATAAGGATTATTATTCATCATTCAATGCTCTCGTCAGAATAAGACGTAGTTAAGACCTCTGTGTGGAGTGAATTTATGTGAGAATATTATATCAAGGATTATTGATATATTTGTGATTAGATGGGACGTGCTAAGCAAGAAGGCATGGACAGTTCATTTGACACCTCAGGACTCAGTTCTAGCTCGAAACCGGAAATATCGATACTAGCTGCGGATTTTAAGCAAATTCTTGATATTGTGAAAGAAAATTGAAATAAGTTGGACAATATCAACAATCAATTAGGAACTCTTACCTCAAGTGTGGATAACTTGGAAAAAGAACAATCGCTACAAACGAATAAGATAAATAATACTGAATCGAAAATTGGAAAGATTGAGAATGAAACCTCTAGCCTCAAAATGCAAATAAAAACTTGCACGGATGAAATAATGGAATTAAGAAGGAAAAATGAAGATTATATGTTTCGGGTTGTGAGAATGGAAGCTGCAAAGCTAGAAAATAATGTCATCATATGGAACGCAGCTTGTAAGGATAATAACCACGCTCAAGTTCTATTCACAGAGGTAGTTCGTCACGGGCTGGAAATGCCCGAAGTAAATTTCACAGTTACTCATCATTCAACCCACAGTGCTTCAGTCTCGGAATTCTACTGAGGTGTTTTGTTTGTACTATGTGTAGGCCTACTGACTGATGAAGCTGCAGGCCCCGATTTACTTCCATAAAAAAGGACTGATGCATTGTAGATCGTCATCGTGATTTTATAGTTAATGTTCAGCTTTGACTAGACTGTGTGACTCAGCTAAGCCATGACTGAAAAAGCCTTTGCTAGGTGTGATTGGAGTTCATCCTTGATTAAACCCTAAAATTCTGCTATGGAGCCAATGTACATAAATGATTCAATAAGTTTGACAAATTACCGAAGTTGTGGCTTAGCATTTTTGTCAAAAAATGCTAGTGAATGCTACTTTCCGAGATAGATAAAAGCCCATTGCCTGGAATTTTACCAATTTTGAAAACTATTTCAAAACATTCATACATACTTAGCTGTCTAATTCCAAAGGTGCATTTCTTCCCTTTACCTTGGGTAAATATACAGCTCACTTTGTATATTCCCATTATAATCAATAATGAAACTACTTTTCGCTGCTCAATCAGTGTTTGCTATTGTAAAATATGATTAGCAAAAAGTTAGACATTAAGTTATCAAAGATTATGGGTTTTTTGGGGGAGGGGATGAGTCCCTAGTATCTTCCTCCTAAATTGGCCTAGGCCCTATGGCATAGATAGGCAGTGTGGTTTTCTATGATAGACTTTAGAAGAAAATGCTGGTAACACATCAGAGTTATGGCCCTTCTGAGAGGAATGCTATTATAAATAAAAGAGCAGTACCATTCAATTCATTAATTTAAGCTTCTAAATAAATTAATTAAATAATTTAAGCTTAAATTTAAGCTTAATTTAAATAAATAATTAAAGATTTTTAATTATAAATATAATATTAATTAATATTAAAATTTACAATTATCCCTTATTTTTACAAATTTAGCAATATTTTATAAAAAGAAATAAAAAAAAAAAAAAAAAACATAATGAAATTCTTACTCTAAAATATATCTTTTAATTTCTGGGAGTTTTGTGTTTTTTTGGAATGTCAATTTGGGTAAATTCTAAATTCATTGTTGATTTTATTTTTTTATTGGGTCTAATATCCGTTTCTTTTGACTCTTTTGTCTCTTATACTGTTTTGATTCTTATAATAGCTGTTTAAGGGGTATCATAATTGGGGTACGGGACGGACAGCTTCCTCATTCAATTATTTGGTAATGTTTTGAGTTTGAATTGAGTATTGGTTTGATTTTTTGTAACTTATGAGTTCCTTATTGGTTTCATTTTTATTGAGTTGTTTCTTTTGACTTTTAGTTGATTATTCATTATGGTATCAGTTATTTTTTTTACTCTACTGAGGGCATATTTCCACTCTTTACTTTTGTCAAGAAAAACTTGTTTGTTTTTTTATTTAATTTCTGTTCGTTTTTTATTCATTTTATTAAAAAAAAGGAGAAAAAATTAAAATAAGAAAACAAAATTATATGAAATAAGTAGAACTTAAAGTACTTTAATTAGAGCTGATATTTAAATTGACCATGAATTTTTAATTAGTAAAACAAAAGTAGTTTTACAATGATAATGAACAATTTATTTCTGATATTTTTCTAATATAGACATTATTTAAATTAGGCCATATTTAATACGCCCATATTCGAATGAGCCCCGAATTTTTAATTAGAACAACAAAAGTATTTTTTACAATCTTAAAGAGCATATTTATTTATGAATTTTGCTAATATGGCCATTTTTTAAATTATGCTATTTTAATATGGCCATATTTGAATTATCCCTGAATTTTTAATTAGTAAAACAAAAATAGTTTTACAATAATAATGAGCAATTTATTTATGAATTTTGCTAATACAGCCATTTTTTAAATTAGGCCATATTCAAATTATCCATGAATTTTTAATTAGTAAAACAAAAATAGTTTTTACAATCATAATGAGCATATTTATTTCTGAATTTTGCTAATATGGCCATTTTTTAAATTATGCCATTTTAATATGACCATATTTGAATTAGAACTGAATTTTTCATTAGTAAAACAAAAGTAGTTTTAAAATCATAATGAGCATATTTATTTATGAATTTTTCTAATACGGCCATATCTAATTTTTTTGGGGTAGGGGGCATGATTAGATTGTGAGAGGGGGGGAGATACTTTGGAGAACTAAAGCTCCCGAAGGCCCTAATTGAATGAGCAATTAATATTTTCCTGTTTCTTAGGGACCAAATAAAAAAACTGAATAATAATTTTGCATTGATTCAATGAATATTTTGAAGAATTTTCCGCTATCTTCGTTATTCAAAAATAAGAGAAAAGCTAACGCTCTCATTTTTGTGTTTTTACGAATTGGCTTACTTTGCCTGCAGAAGTATTAAAAATTAAAAATCTAAATAGCCGAAGTTGAAATTTTCCTAAAATCCCCAAAATTATAAAAACTACCTGTTTAATTGAGCTGTAACTATACGGAGAAAACCAAATCATGTTCTTTCGGTAACCTCGTTTTAAACTAAAGCAGTTTGAATTTCATTTAACTTTGTGCTGTCACAAAGAAATCTTTGTTGGATACATTTCAACTTGGATTTCTTTGTAAAACAGTTAGAATCTCTTTTTTGTATTGAAAAAAGGTAAGTTTTTTTTTTTTTTATCTCGGTTTATGTTTTACAACTGCCTAAGTATCCATATAAGAATGTAATAAAAAAAATTGGAACTAATCATTAGTTTTCATAATTAATTAGTAGGTTAGTAATTAATTGCATAAATAGTTAGCAGTTAATTTTTTTTCTTAGATTGGCACTAAGATTGGACTTAGATTTCTTAGATCTTAGATTGTATTCATATGTGAATACATTTTCAAAGTATTTTAAGCAGTTATTTGAAAATTCAATTTTTGGTTTATAATGCAATATTTTATCAATATTGCTAATATGTATACAACCCAAGAAATTGCTTGGTGTGCAATGCAATATTTTATCAATGTTCCAACCTTCAATCGTTAAAAAAAAAAAACATATTTTAATTATTTAATTTTTTGGCCTGCGGGAGGCCCCAAACGAGCAGAAGAAAAAAAAATAATTTTTTTTTTTTTTTTTTTTTTGAATAGAGGAAATTACAAAAATATCGATGACGTTATTTCTAGCTTTTTTGTCTTTATGTTTATTATTCTCTCATTTTTTTTCTATTTCACTACGACGCTTCACGCTACGACGCTTTAATCTCAAAGCTTCACAGAGGCATATTTCCAGAGCACCTATTACACTATTTATTCCCAGGATCTTGAAGTTCATTACATTTATATTCCCGACAAAAAGTAACATTCAAGTAGAAGAAAAGAAACGTTATTCAAAAGATACGTTTATTGAGTTGCTTCTCGAAAAACGTTTTAAAACGCTTTTCAAGATCGTGATAAAACTATTTGATGCGAATGCATGTGAAGTACTCAGTCAGATTTTCCCTCACTGGAGTGGTCCTATACAGTGGATTTCGTAAAAAGACATAGAGACTCAAAGCTGATGGCTTTGCTAAAATAGCTGAAACGCCAGAAAAAACTCTATGCTGTATCCGAAATTCTCAAAGCCACCATTATTTCTTGGACTGTATATCAATGTATTGAAAACAAATATCACCCCAGGTGGCAATAGGGGAATGTCCTACAGATATATAGGGTACTTCCATAGGAGGCACGAACCAAGGGGGGGGACCTTGTCCCTGTGGTTCAATAATAGAAACTGGGGCACCCTCGCCCGGGCCATAAATATAGGTGGAGGAGAAAGAAGGCCCCTCAAATGTACACTCAAAAGCGCCAACCGATGTGTCCACACGTCCCGAGAGTTACAAACCTTCTCCCAGTAACAGGTTAAATTGCATGGTGATGCAGAACACCATCGTGGGAGGATCCTCTATAGGAGGACAAGTCTGGCAGGGCGTAAGATCCAGATCTATGGACGAGGGCCTCTGCAAAGGGCTGCCTCAACCCTTTCGGAGTATCTGTAAGACTGAGGACCTTTTGGTCAACTCTATTCCCACTTGAGGAATGGCGCCCCTCGAGGAAATTATAGCCTAGTAAACGACACAGCATTCGCACGGGATTCTGACTAATGGACAATTCCTCTGGGATTGGTCTGTTTTGACGGGCGTTTTCGGGCTGAAAAACCTCTTTCTAGCTAATTTATCTACTATGAGTTGCCTCCCCGTAGTAGCACAATATTTGTAGGCATAAGTATATAATGAGTCGGAGGTAATACGCTTGAGACTGTCTGTGCAGGATTTCGACTCATGTTGATAGAAGAGCATCACCAACTGCTGAAAACCATGTTGTGACCAAGAAGGGCCCAAGATTGCACAAAGCCTCCATTCATACAGGAGGTCCCAGGGCCTTTTTGCTGTCCAGATCTAAGCTGGCTTAAGTGCTTTGGTGTATACTTGAGAAGATATGTTGATCCCCGTCCTGCACTGGAATCCAGGATCATTGCTTTTCCTGAGGCCAAAGTAATTTCAATGAATTAAAGAACATGAAAATTGGAAATTGGAATGTTACAACGTAAAAAAATGACTATCGTATCGACATTTTGACTGACGAACTCAGACGATTTGAACTGGACTTATTAGGAGTTTTAGAAACAAATATCCCAGGGGTAGGGAGCATGAAATTAGGTGATATAGAATGTGTTTACTCAGGCAGGAAGCATGGGTTACATAGACAGGGAGTAGGGCTCATAATGAATAAGGAAGCTTCGAAGTCTTGTTTAGGCTGAGAAGGTATTTATAATATAATGCTAAGTGCTCATTTTATGACTAAAAACTTCATGGTATCAGTTATAGTAGCATATGCCCCTGTAGAACTGACTGACGGAGATACTAGTGACTCAGATGAATTTTACTTACAATTACAGGAGCAAATAGACAGGGTCTCAGATAGAAATATGGTGTTTTTACTAGGAGATTTTAAAGCCCAGGTTGGTAGAAATAGGGATAGATGGTACCCTAGCCTAGGTAAATTTGGTGTAGCAAAAGAAAACAGTAATGGCTACAGACTTTTGCAATTTCATAGGTATAACAATCTGGTTAAAGCAAATACAGTGTTTGGTCATAAAATGACCCATAAGTTATCATGGTATTCACGTGATGGTAAGACAGCAAACCTTATTGATTATGCTATAGTAAACCGAAGACTGGCAGGGTCAATATAAGATGCTAGGGTGTATAGGAGTGCTTTTATTGATGTTAAAAGTAAATATCACCATCTAGTAGTGTCTCTAGTATAAGTAATTTAAAGCTGAGATTTCGGAAGGGTAACTACCTCCCGGGAAGTTATGGAGTTGGTAGACTCCAGGATGAGAATTTGAGAGAAACTTTCCAGGAACAGTTGAATACAAAACTTGAGTTTAGAATTTGACAATGTGGAAGATAGTTAGAATAATTTTAGAAAAACAATTTGTGAAGTTGCAGATGGTGTCTTAGTTATGTAAGTTAGGACTGCAGCTAGGAATATTACTGAAAAAGCTTCATGTTTAATAGGGAGGAGTAGGGGCTTCTACAAGAATTACCTGAGTGATAGATCATATGACAACAAAAGGAATGTAAAGAAAGTGGAGAAAAGCATTAAAATATGAACTAAGGAGTTGTGAAATTGAGGCCATGGATAAAATTACCAAGGATCTGGAAGATGCAGCTAGACGGCATAATAGTAAAATATTATGCTGGCATAATAATAAATCGAGAGGGAGTAGTCAATCCGGACTCGTCCCAGTTAAAGATAGGAACAGGGCCACAATTATTGATAAGGATAGAGTTAAAGAGAGATGGGCAGAATATTTTGAGAGTGTGCTAAACCAAGATAGAGTTGGAGGGAAATATATAGAGGAAAATAAAATGTTGGTTATAATTGGTCTTTTATGTTATACTTGTTTTGTGATGAATAATTAGCAACAGAACTAAAATGATTGAAAGATAATAATGCTCCAGGTGGTGATAATGTGGTAAATGAGTTTCTTAAATATGGGGGCTCTAAGGTTAGAAATAAGTTACTGAAGATTATGAATATGATTTTTGAAAAAGGGGAAGTACCTAACGATTTTAGGAAAACCTTAATTAAACCATTGAATAAGAAAGGTGATTAAGTGAGTGAGTAAATATGAAAGGTGATAGAGTGAATGTGGTTATTATCAAGGCATTAGTCTGGTCTCTGTAGGTAGCAAATTACTTGATAGTTCGATTCTGTTGCTAGAGCTTTAGCAAAGGTCTTATCCTTGTATGGTATACCAGACAAATACATTAAAGTGATTAGTACTATGTACGAAAATAACACTGCAGTGGTTAAGGTAGGACATGAGGTTAGCAGCTGGTTTTGTATTAAATCAGGAGTTAAGCAGGGTTGTGTTTTATCCCCCTTTATATTGATTATTTTGATGGAATTTGTCTTAAGGAGCACAGGAAATGCAATGGGAGACCACGAAATAAAATGGGGAGGAAAAACTCTCCTGGACTTAGATTATGCTGATGATTTAAGCATCCTAGATGAAAGTTCGAGTAAAATGAATGAACCTTTTCAAAGTTTTGCGAGTTCAGGGTGCTAGAATAGGCTAAAGGCTAAAACGATTGATCAGGTGGTCAGCTTTACTTACCTTAGTAGTATTATTAGTAGAGACGGTGGGAGCGGTGAAGATGTTAAAAGTAGAATAGCCAAGGCTCAGGTTGTTTTTTCACAGTTAAAAAAAAGCTTTGAAGAATAGGAAGATAAGTCTGCAAACCAAGATTAGAATATTGGAAGATACAGTGATGACAGTGGTCAAATAAGACTCTGAAGCATGGGCGCTCCAAAAATCAGATGAAGATTTTCTAGATGTTTTCCAGATAATTTGCCTACGGATTCTTCTGGGTACCCAGCTGACTGACTGCATTTCAAACAGTTGGCTGTACAAAAAATTTGGTTCAATCCCGCTTTCTATGGCTATAATGAAAGAAAGGTTGAGATGGCTAGGGCACGTTCTGCAGATGAAGGATGACAGATTGCCAAAGATTGTCCTTTTTTGCCAACCATCTAGGGCTAAATGGAAAGCAGGTCATCCTTGTCTGGGGTGGGAGGATGTCATAAAGAAAGATTTCAAGGAAATGGGAACTTCCTGAGAGGGTGTAAAAATGGAGGCTTTGAATAGATTGGGATGGAGGAGGAGCATGCGTTGCTGTGTTGGACTCAGGCGGATTGGTGCGGCGGTGAGTTATTAGTAGTAGTAGGTTGAAATAGTTAAGATTGGCTGAAAATTAGGACTGGGCTAGCCAGGATTGGCTGACTACAATTTTGGAAAACTTTGATTTTCAACATTTAAAATTAGGCAAAAATTACCCCTACAGCCTAGCCTAATTAAATACAATTATTCTACTGCAAAAGACTTGTCTTAAATTACTTCTCTCTATGGTTGAGTCTGTGACTAAGAAACTTTGTTCTAACAAAAGATCCCGGGTTTAAGGTTGGACAACATTTTCCAAGATTAGACTCAAGCTGTAGATGTGTGTCCAAGATTAGGCTCCAACAATGACTATCAGTTCATTTAAAATATTCAGCATTTTATATGGCTAAAATATTGAAGCTAAGCATGTTCTCATTTAAAAAATAAGACAAATTCAATGATAAAGTAATTAAATTTTTAGGTGGTATAAATAGAGATTTAATGGTTAAAGTGATGATTACTACTACTAATACTACTAACAACTCACCAAAGCACCAAGCCACTTGAGGCCAACAGAGCTAGGCACACTCCTTCTCCATCCCAATCTATTCAAAGTCTCCCTCTTTACACCCTCCCAAGAAGTTCCCATTTCCTTTAAATCTTTTTTTATGACATCCAGAGACAAATCGCCAGCTTTTTTATTTGGGGGGGGGGGGGCAAGAGGGGTACATATACAGATCTTCAAGGCTCAAACACTAGTTTTTTTTCTCCCCATTATTAGGGGATAACTGCCCCCCTCCCCCCCCCAAATGATGCCCCTGATGACATCCACTCACCTCAACCATGGACAACCTACTTTCTGTTTAGCCCTAGACAATTGGCTGAAAAGGACAATCTGTCACCCTTCATCCGCAGATAGTGCCCCAGCCATCACAACCTTTCTCTCATCACAGCCTTAGGAAGCAGGGTTGAACCACACTTATTGTACAGCCTACTGTTTGAAATACAGTCCGTCAGCCAGGTACCTAGAACAATCCATAGACAATTTCTCTGGAAAACATCTAACAAATCTTCATCCACTTTTTGGAGCACTCCTGCTTCAGAACTATATTTGACAATTGTCATCAATATAGCTGCCAATATCTAATCTTGGTTTGCAGACTCATCTTCCTATTCTTCAAAACTTTTTTTTCAACTTTGAAAACTGTAAAACTGTTTATTCAGACCATAAAACTGTTTAATCAGACAATATTCCTGTTATTAGTAGAGTTCCACAGGGCACAATTCTGAGGCACACATTGTTCTGAATGTATATTAATGACTATACAACTCACCTGAAAAATACATTAAAACTATATACCGATAATTGCAAGGTCCAAGGACATGCCAGAATTAACCCTGATTGTTCAATAATGCAAGATTAGATAAACTATCTAGATGGTCATCTGATTGGGGTTTGCAGTTCAACATGTCAAAATGCAAAGTCCTGTATCTTGGACATGACAACCGTAGATGACCTTACCATATTGGAGATGACCTACTTGAGGCCGTAAGTGAGGAGGAGGACCTGGGTCTTATTGTTGATGACAAATTCAAGTTCCACAACCCCACACAAGCTCAAGTTGCTAAAGAAAACCAAGACCTAGGGCTCAGAAAACGAAAGTTTACTACTAGGAAGCCATGTGTGGTCAACAAGCTGTACAAAGCTATTGCACTTCCACATCTGGAATTTGGAATGACCCTGGCATCTCCCCAGTATAAAATGGACATTAAAGCACTCAAGAGTGTCCAAAGATGAGCAACCAAGCTCATATCAGCTTTGCAAGACAAGCCATACGAGGAGCAGCTTGTGTCCCTCAAACTCCCCAACCTAGACTATTGAAGGAAGAGAGGAGATGCAATCACTACTTCCAAACTGATTGAAAACGACCTCTCAAGTCAAGTTTTCTCCTCATCCCATGTAATTATAACAAGAGGCCATACAAAGAAGCTGCAAGTCCCCTATTGCCATCAACATGAGTGCAAGCACTTCTTCTCTGTATGTGCTGTCCCTCACTGGAACAGCCTCTCTGAAGCCAACATCCAGTCCCAAACCATAGATGTTCTCAAGAAAGGTGTTGATCATGACTGAGCCAATACAGAGTGCAGGCTAACCTGGGACACCAAACCATAAACAAGTCACACCACCAGCAATATGTTCTACAGGAGGCTCATCAACACCTTATCTTGCTGGACATGCAATTTAAGGTAAAAAAACCCACTGAGCCTTGGCTATTCTACTTTTAACATCTTCACTGCTTCTGCTGTCTTTACTAATAATACTACCAAGCTAAGTGAAGCTGTCCACCTGATCAATTTTTTGTTACCAATGTCAGCTTTTCATCTTCACTTATTCTTATCCTTATTGACTTAGCCTTCTTACCATTAATTTTAGCTGTCTGACTACTAGGTATATTACCCTAACTGATCTTAGTTCCTTTACAATCATACTGATTAACAAAAAAAACTTTCTGAAAAAGAAGCTTTTCAAAGAAAATGAAATAGTCCTATTAAACTTAACACTAGCAGAAATAAATTCCTACATTGTTCTGCATGTATATTAACAACTATACAAATCACCTGAAGAACCCATTAACACTATATGCTGATATTTACAAGCTCCTAGGACAGGCCCAAATTAGCCCTGATCCCTCAATGATGCAAGAAGATTAGATGAACTATCTAGATTGTCATCTGAGTGGGTTTGCAGTTCAACATGTCAAAATACGAAGTCCTTCATCTTGGACATGATAACCCTAGATGACCCTGGAGTTTATCATATAATTTAGCTAGCATGAAAGTGAATACATCACTTGATGCCTTTTTTTATGCTCCTGGATTTCCTGAGAAAATGCTTGATGCATTTCCTGGGTAAAATCACATTTTGAGCCCTTAAAGGAACTAAAAGGTGCTCAAAACAGCCCACATTAATCAGAAGTCTAAAAATATATTTTATTAAAAAAAAAACTGTCTAGCAAGAAGAAATTTCCATTTGTAGCTAACTCAGGAATGATTATTATTTCCATTAGTCTTAATAGTAAAATGTTATTTTGGAAACATATTTGCAGGAATTTTTTAAAAAGAGCCTGAAAACCTCTCAAAAATGACATCCCAGTAAAACTGATGTCCTTCTCAGGGGGTTTTAGAGTCTTTAAGAAATTCCTGCAAATTTCTTTTTAAAATAACATTTTATTACTAAGCAGTGGTGTAATTTTGTCAAAAAAATGGGGGAGAGGGCAAAGTACAAGCCAATTTTTCCAAGTCAAGGAAAGTGACAGGGAAAAATGAGCCATATAGTACCATATAAGCAAAGGTATACCAAAGAGAACTGATCTGTTTCTGTGGATGCTTGAATTATGTAGGTCTATCTTAGTTTTGAGAAGATTTTTGAAGATGCTAAATTTCAGCTGGGGTGGCAGGGCAAACTGGGGTTTGAGAGGGCCCCATAGCAAACAACACCCCTGCTGTTAGGAATGAAAACAATAATTAGCATTCCTCAATTAGCTACATATGGAATTTTTTTCCCTCTTGACAGTTTTTTAAACATATTTTTAAACTTTTGGTTACTATGGGTGAGCCCTTTTGCCCCTTTAAGGGCTTGAAATGTAATTTCCCCCAGAAGCAATTACTGGATCATGAAAGAGCATAAAAAGACATCAAGTGATGTATTCACTTTCATCCTAGCTAAATTATGCAGAAAACTTTAAGTTTACCAGCTACTTTCCCCTTCCCATAACTGTAGAAGTTTAAAGCCTATTATGGCATTTGTGTTTTACTGAAAACTATATGAATCTTGAACATTGTGCTTTTGTTTTTCAAAACAATTATGAAAATTAAAATAACAAATCACAATGATAATCAAGATGACTGGCAAGAACTAAACAGCACAAACTGAATATTTAATATAATAATAATAATAATTTATTTACCCACCATCTACAAAAGATTAAAGTGGGGCAAGGAAAAATAAAAGGAACAAACTAAACATACCAATAAAAAGAAACACTTAAGTTATTATTGGAGGAAAACATTGTTTATAGAGTATCACTTTTATCACAAACTTCTCAACAACTCTTTGAATGGACCCATAATCCCAAATTTTTGATGTGGAAATTTGGTGCCACTTAGGAGTAAACAATAGAAACTCTGCATACCTAAAATAGCACTTAGCCTATTATTTTATCTATATCACTCTTGGCAAGTAGATTAGACACACAGGCTAGGTAAATAACATAAGGTTGGCACACTGAACAACAAATGCATGGTAATCATCTTTTATAGTTCCCATGTATATAGAAGCTAAGTAGAACTTAGCTAGATTAATCCTAATGAAATATTAAATAAAAAAAACAAGTTTTTTTAACTGAAAGTAAGGAACAATGTTAAAACTTAAAACGAACAGAAATTATTCTATATATGAGAGGGACTGTCCCCTCCTCAATACCTTGCTCTTTATGCTAAAGTTTTTTATTGTTTTAAAAAATAAAGTTGTGTGACAGTTTCAAACTTTAGCATAAAGAGTGAGGTATTGAGGAGGGGAAAGCCCCTTTTATATATGGAACAATTTCTGTTTGTTTTAAGTTTTAACGTCATTCCTTACTTTCAGTTAAAAAAACTTGTTTTTTTTTAATTTAATTTTTGAATATTTTTGAATTGATGCAGGTTTTAATTTTGGATCACGGTACATGAATAATTAAAACAAAATTTGCATATTAATTTTACTTTTATTGGGTTAAATGGCTTTCTTGAAACTTGTATAGTTTTATTTACGAACGTTTTTATTAGTAATAAATATACGTAACTTACGAATTAACTTACGTAACAAACTTCTATATTCATATATTTTTAATACATATATCAGGGGGTCGTCTACTAGTCAATACCTCGCTCTTTAAGCTAAAGTTTGAATTTTGTTCCAATTCTTTAAAAATGACCCCTTAATCACACAGGCCGTTATTTAGAATAAATAGCTCTTATGAAAGCACTAAAAATTATTTGGCTTAAAGAGCAAGGTACTGACTAGGGGGTGAACCCAATCATACATGTAATATTTTCTGTTTGCTTTAAGTTTTGATGTTACTCCTTACTTTTCAGTTGGAAAACTTGTTTTTTTTATATTTAATTTCTGATCTTTTTTTAAATAATGCTTGGAAATCCAGCACCCCCTTCATAGCAATGTCCCTTCCCCCATGAAAACTTCTTTCATGGGAAGATGAACCCAACCCACCCACCCCTCTACTACCAGAAAAAATCCCCCCTGAAAACATACGTATACTTCCTAATAACCAATACTATATGTTAACATTGAGCAAAGTTCATAACTTTCAGCCCTCCCCCCAGGGACTTCGGGGTATTAAGTCATCCTAAGGGACATATATATCATATTTTCAACCATGCTGAACAAAATGGCTATCTCAGAATTTTGATCAGATGACTTTGGAAAAAAATTGAGTGTAGGAGGGGGCCTAGTTGCCCTCCATTTTTTGTGTCACTTAAAAAGGGCACTAGAACTTTTAATTTCAGATCCAATTAGTCCTCTCACAATATTCTAGGACCACTGGGTCGATACAATAACCCCTGGGGAAAAAAAAAACATGCATCTGTGATCTTTCTTCTAGCAAAAAATGCAAAATTCCACATTTTTGTAGATAGGAGCTTGAAACCTCTAAAGTAGGGTTCTCTGATATGCTGAATATGATGGTGTGATTTTCATCAAGGTTCTACAACTTTTAGGGGGTCTTTTCCCCTTTTTTTGAAAATCAGCCAAATTTTCTCAGGTGCATAACTTTTGATGGGTAGGATTAAACTTGATGAAAGTTATATATTTGAAATCAGCATTCAAATCTGATTCTTTTGATGCATCTATTGGTATCAAAAACCCGTTTTCTAGAGTTTTGGTTACCATTGAGCTGGGTTGCTCCTTACTTACAGTTTGTTACCACAAACCATTTGATACCTAAGTATGATAAAAAGATAATACTTTAAAAACAAATTTGGGCCATTTTGCACATTAGGGGGGGGGGTAAAGTATAGCAGTTTTGCATGCAAAATGTTTTATCTACAATTATTCAGCATATAATGAATTAAGAATTGTTTTCTAAGTTGACCCTGTCCAAAAACTTTACCCTTATCCTCCCTAATGTACTCTACCCACTTATATTCTATAAGTTTCTTCTGTAGTTTTTGTAATTTTGTTAATAAAGTATTATATTTTCATCATATTTTGTGATATTTCATTAGGAATGAACATCAGAGAAAGAGGTTCTACTTAGCTTCTATATACATAGGTGCTATAACAGATAAGAACCATTGAAGCAAGCAAATCCCTGAAATTTGGAACAACAGTTCTGTAAGCATGTTTAAAGGTAATTTTATTTCTGATGTAAATGAGAGGTAAGTTTAATCTTCCCCCCCCCCCTGGCCCCCAAATTTGCAAAAATATACCCTGATTGGTATATATATGGGTGGGGGATAAAATTCATTTCCAACAAAATTGATTATTATTTTATGAAATATAATAAAAAAAGGCATAAAGTGGTATATTCACTTTAGTTGTAATTCAATAATATGTTTTTGTAACTATTTACCAAATGAAATATCTTTAGGGTTGCTTTAAGGGCTCAAGATACAATTTGCACCAAAAGCAATTACTGTAGCCTATTGTGAAAGAGCATTAAAAAAAAGGCATCAAATGATGTTTTTACTTTCATCCTAGCTAAATTATAGGGCCACCTAGCAGGAGTGAATCTCTAGCATTTTTATTTGGGGGGGGGGAGGGGGGCAAGAAGGGGTAAAATTTTTGTTATCCATATTATTGACTTACAAATAAAGTAAAAATACCACTTGATGCCTTTTTTATGCTCTTTCTAAATATAATAATCATTTTTTTGGAAATGAATTTTACCCCACCCCAATATATACCAATTCAGGGTATATATTTGCACATTAGGGGGGGGGGGGTAATTTTATTTCTGAAGTAAATGAGGGGTCAATATCTACCAAATCATATTATTGAGTTAGGAATAAAGTGAATACACAAGTCAATGCCTTTTTTTATGCTGATTACAAATATAATAAGCATTTCTATTGGAAATGAATTTCAGCCCCCCCCCCTATATAGGCTATACCTAACCTAACCCAACCTAAACTAACCTAACCTAACCCTGAATTGGCATATATAGGGGGGGGCTGAAATTCATTTCCAACAGAAATGCTTATTATATTTGTAATCAGCATAAAAAAAGGCATTGAATGGTGTATTCACTTTATTCCTAACTCAATAATATGATTTGGGGTCAATATCTACCAAATCATATTATTGAGTTAGGACTAAAGTGAAGACACCATTTGATGCCTTTTTTATGCTGATTATGAATATAATAAGCATTTCTATCAGATATGAATTTCAGCCCCCCCCCCCTATATATGCTAATTCAGGGTTAGGTATAGCCTATATAGGGGGGGGGCTGAAATTCATTTCCGATAGAAATGCTTATTATATTCGTAATCAGCATAAAAAAAGGCATCAAATGGTGTATTCACTTTATTTGAAACTCAATAATATGATTTTGGTATATATTGACCTTGTTTTATTATTGTTTCTTTTTAAACAGGCTGTCCACTAAATATTACCGAACAGACTTACACTGGGCCCTTTCTGTTGCCTTGATATTAAGTTCGGTTTTTTGTGCTGATTTTTTTCGACAGTTTTTCCTTGTTCTCTCATTGTTTTTGTTGAGCAGGTGTTTAAGGTTCCTTCACATTGAAACGTAAGAAATTACGTTATGTCGTTAAGTTACGTTACGTCTCTTAAGTTATGGAGCCCTTTTCACACTATTACGTCCACTTTCACATACAAACCCATAAGCCTCTACATAAAAATCCATAATTTCGTCACTATCAGCAGCAGCGGTTTTTTTTGAACTAGCAATATGTGGAACGGTGAAGACTCAAGCAGCTCTGATGATGAAATTTTGATGCTTTCTGCAGCTCTTTTGTGTGTAAAAGGAAAAAGCCCAAAGAAGAAAAAGAAAAGAGACTATTGGGTGAGACCTATTTTTACATCTGAAAACAGAGATGCATTTGGACAGTTGAACCTTCTACAAGACATGATTCTGTGTGATGATGAAGAAAAGTTTTTTAATTTTACCCGTTTTTCAAGAAGTGAATACCTTGACATATTTGAGCAAGTCAAAGATAAAATTCGGAAGCAGGATACAAACTTTCGAAGAGCTATTTCTCCTGAAGTCAAGCTGGCACTAACTTTGAGGTACCTGGCAACAGGAGCCTCCATGACTTCATTGCATTACGACTTCCGTCTGGGAATCTCTACAGTTAGTGGAATTCTAAGTGAAACTTTAAAGGCTGTTTTTGATAGTCTGTCACCAACTTACCTGCAACCACCCTCAAAAAGTCAAATGGAAAAAATTGCAGACGATTTTCTGAAGAAATACAAAATGCCAAATTGTGTAGGTGCAATAGATGGGAAGCACATAAGGATGCAGTGTCCAAACAAAGGTGGATCTCTGGACTTCAACTACAAAGGTTTCCATAGCCTTGTACTACTGGCTGTCTGTGATGCCAGTTATAAATTCAGCTTTACTGATGTAGGCGCCTATGGCAGTGAAAGCAATGGTGGCATATTTGCAAGATCAGATTTGGGAAAAGCCATTGAAAACGGAAGCATACAGTTTCCTGCAAACAAATTGCTACCAGGCTCAGATATAGCTTTTCCCCACTTCTTGATTGGTGATGAAGCGTTTTCACTGAAACCATACATAATGAGAGCATATCCTGGCAAAAAAGTGAATGATCAACAGAGGATATTTAATTATCGATTAAACTCGGTCAGGAGGATAATAGAAAACAGTTTTGGGCTTCTATCACAAAGATTTCGCATATTTAGAACAGAGATAATAGCCCAGAGAGAAAAAGTTTGTCAAATTGTCCAGACAGCAATCTGCCTTCACAATTACCTTATTGTCAATAGAGGTGTCACTCCTGAAGGTAGCTCTTCAGCATCATCTGATGGCTTGGGAGATATACGCCTGGCCACTAGCAACCACAGCTCAAGACCTACCCGAAACCTACGAGACAAGTTGGCAGACTATTTCATGACTGAAGCTGGTTCAGTGAGAGGACAAATGCAGAGGGCATTTCAAGGCTCATTTTGATTAGTCCCGATATTTTACTTTTTTTTTCCTTTAATTAATTTTGTAAACTGTTTATGGATGACTGCAACAAAGAATTAAAGCAAAGAATAATCTCAGAAAGGTTATTAACATTATTTCAATCTCGTTTACAAAAATATATATGAAAAAGGTAACTTCAATTACAAAAGAAGCTCATTCTGTATGCAATGTATTTTTCTTTCTATAATTCCTGATGATACTCAGAATCTCAAGTTGACAGTCCAGTTTGTCTTCCTGCGCCACTTGCTTGAAATGGGGTAAGATCGACTGAAGGAACATGAAATCTGGATCTGAAGTGGGACCACTTGTGTAATCTTTCTTTCTCTTTGAAGAAATTTTTTCAACAAGGTAGTTCTTCAGGGTTTCCTCTAGCTCACTGCTGTCTTCCTTCACTTTAGAAGAAGTACTGACTCCTGATCTCTTTCTCTTAACATGATGAACAGGACCAGGTGATACTGGGAATTCCTTTGGTAGGTTCTCCTCTTTCAACAAGTTAGCAGACCCTGGATCGCAACTTTCCTGTAATAAATCTTCTGGGGAATAAATAATGAAAGTACGTTCAATCTCTTTATCAGATTCTATTTCGGTAACTTCTCCTTGAGTATCACTTGAAGCATATGGCTGGATCTCGTCAGTATAATCAGTCATCATTGGCTTAGGTTGATTAACATTGCTGAAGGTTTTTCTATTTCTAGGCACAAGCACATCTTTCAAAAAATCCATCGCAATCAGCATTTTTACCTCTCCCGGCTTTATGTCGACATCTGCTAGACCAGATCCACTTGGGGGTTTCAAGTTTTTCTTGATCCTAGAATATCTTTCCCGAAGGCCGGTCCATCTTTTCATCAGGTCCTCAACTGCAATGAAAGAAATATCTGTAAAACAAGTAACAATTCAAACAATGCAGAGGTGTCATTTGCTGAAACCTTGGGAGGGACCAGGACCTGGAGCTTAGCCCTCCTATTTTTGGCCGCGAAGCGGCAGCAATTATAAAAATAGATCACTAAAAAGTGTATTATTCCTACATTTGCCTCTTAGACACCTATTTTAGAGAAGCAAATAACTTATAACAAATATCGTGCCGTGAGGTGTCTGAGTTTTCAAAAGTTCAGTATTAGGAAGTATCATTTTGTCTATTTTCTAATAAATGAACTGGATAAATCGCCTCCCCTATAATCCTTCTTTAATAGTAATGTTAAATTTAAAACTGAGATCGATTTGGATTTTGTTGTAGTTAAATTGATTTTTCCACAAAAGTTGAGGGAAAACAATCTACTAATTGCTTACTGGGGTTATAGGCTAATAGACTTATTAAATAAACAGCAATAGGAAGCATCTTGCAATGAAAGACAACTTGGCCAGTTAGAGTGCTATGTAAAGTTTAATCCAATGGCAAAGGCCAGTTAGAGTGCTATGTAAAGTTTAGATATAACCACTAATCTTCTAGGAGCTATGGATACAATCTGGATTTGCAATTTGAAAAGCTTTGGCATAGGCTACTAAGTTTATTTTTTGCAAAACATTGATCTCCATGTTGATCTACTAAACTTAAAACTTGTCATTTATAGCATCATAAAGAAGTACAGAGCTACTCATTGTCTAAGCATGTTATTACTTTAGGGGCTTGAATTTATGCCACTGATGTTAATACCTATTTGTATTCAGAGTTGCATTATATTATAGTACAATATTGAAATCAGTGGTCACTTACAGAAGTTTAAAAAAAATCAATCAAATGGCAGCAATTTACTCTATCTTGAAAAGCCAGGGAGATAAAAGTGGCATTTTCGCATGCAGGTTTGCTTATAAGGTATTTTTGCTCTAGTATCCAATGGTAAAAAGACAAAATCCAAAGACTGAGGGCAAATCTGTGATTTCCATCACAGCTGAAAAAAAACTTTGGTAAAGGTGCAGTGTAGCTCCCCCGGATAAAAACAGCTTATTTATAAGGGTATATTATTCAATCAATTGGGTTGTAAAGTTGCAAAGATTGCAGCAAACATCCAGTAGAAGCAGAATGCAAACAACACACTTCTTACTGTATATTGAAGTTATATTTGTAGGGCCTCTTCACCCTATACTACAGGGGGAGCTACACTGCACCTTTACCACCATAATAACTTTGGTAAAGGTGCAGTGTAGCTCCCCCTGATAAAAACAGCTTATTTCTAAGGGTATATTATTCAATCAATTGGGTTGTAAAGTTGCACAGATTGCAGCAAACATCCAGTAGAAGCAGAATGCAAACAACACACTTCTCACTGTATATTGCAGTTCTATTTGTAGGGCCTCTGCACCCTATACTACAGGGGGAGCTACACTGCACCTTTACCACCATAATAACTTTGGTAAAGGTGCAGTGTAGCTCCCCTGATAAAAACAGCTTATTTCTAAGGGTATATTATTCAATCAATTGGGTTGTAAAGTTGCACAGATTGCAGCAAACATCCAGTAGAAGCAGAAGGCAAACAACACACTTCTTACTGTATATTGCAGTTCTATTTGTAGGGCCTCTGCACCCTATACTACAGGGTGAGCTACACTGCACCTTTACCACCATAATAACTGTGAGCTATGATGGAATCACCTTCCAAGGCTCTTTTACTAGGCTTTAAAGGTACAAAGAGTACTAGCCTATGTAGATACTGAAACAAAGGAAATGAAAGGAAAACGAACATTATGTAGGTGGCAACCAGTCATAAAACTGGGGTTTCTACCTCCCCCAAAAGCATTTCTTAAACCAGTTTTGCCTATGAAAAGTAGCAAAGAAACTTACCAAGAAAAGTTCTTCCACATTCTTTGTTGATTTTCTCAACAAATGAAGACCAAGCGTTTAGCTTCTTTGCAGAGTCCTTATAGTCCATCTGCTTTTTATCGTACAAAAAAGGACGTTGTTTGACAAAGTCAATTATTTTTTCATCAAGGGAGTCCATTTATCCCACAAAGCTTGAAACTTTTGCGTAACGTAACGTAAAAATAGATCCCGACTCTATTTTCTATGTTCGTTATGCTATGTAAAAAATCCTACGTTACGTCGAACGTAAGATAACATAACGACCAAAACATAACGTAACTTCTTGATGTGAAAGGTTACATAAGACGCATAAGGCAGTGTGAAAGGCATGACGTAGCAATGTGAAAGCACCCTTAAGGTTCCTTCACATTGCTACTTGGAGCACCTTAAAGCACCTTATGCTTTCAAATTTTTCACAGAATTACCAAATACTGAACGTAAAAACAAAAATGGTGGTTAGTATAATATTTTATTTATACAATACTCATGTGCATGCGGCTAGAATGGTTTTGGGACAAGAATACCATCTTAATATCGGATTTAAAATGAAGTATCAATAAGAACCTTATTAATAAATGGGTGTTTTATGCCACTTTGGGTGAAAATCATATATTTGATGTGACTTAGGTAGGGGTGTGGTCCGTATTCCTTAAGTGAGTGACAGACCACACACGGCCTAAAATAACGAGTTTAATCACGAATCATTAAAGAATAGAATCAGGATTGTTACTGACTTAAGTTGCTTAGAAATTGAAAATAATTGAGTGCAAACTCTTGATTTTCAACAAAATCGCATATCTAAGACAACCGGTCAAAATTTTGAGGATAATGTCTTCTTCCAAATTTTGAGTATAAATTTTTTAAAGTCAAATATTCTAAGTGAGTCCGGGGGAAGTTCCACATGCTTTTTCTCTTATACGGGCTGCAGCGGTAGCTAGCAAGCTAAAACAGACAGCGGTTAAACGGAGGCAAGATTAGTGACAAAGAAACTAGAGGCCAAGGAACTTCAGGGTTTGACAGAGGCAGCGAAATTCTAGATTTTAACATTAATAGAGGAAGGCCATACTTTTAGTAGTGAAAATGGTCAAGGTTAAGCAGAAACAGCGAAAGGATAGATTTTAAAATTGACAGAGCAAGGCCATATTTTAATAGCCGAAAAAGGAGATCGGATGAACAGAGGCTCTATTAGCAACAAAAAGACTAGAGGTTAAGGGTGGTCAGGGTATAGCAGAGGCAGTACAAGGCTAATACATTAAGAATGGGAGGGGATCGCCATTTATGAATAGAGGAAGGACAACAGAAGAACGAAGGAAGCGTTAATTACCCTGAGAATACAAGTACAACAACAACAACAGCAACCGTACAAGAAAATCAAAATATATTTTCTTGATTATTATCGCTTCTAATCAGTAGTTGTACCAAACCTATCCTGCTCAAGTCATCCTCAGGGCTATACTGTGGTGTTTATCCTTCCCATAGTATAGTGCAGACGGTTTGATATCATCTATTTTCCCTTCTTATTTTAGTTTTATATTTGTGCTTAAAGCTTTTTCCAATAGGCAATGTTCAGAAGTCCTCCAAAAAAAAAACGTCCCCCCAGATCCCAAATCAAATTCCATAGTGAAAGATACCCATCATGGCTGGTCAAGCACATTATCTGAAAGTTCTAATGATGGCTCCGATTCGGAGAATAGGACAATGATAACTGTAGGTCCTAATGCAACCATAAATGATGATAATGGGTTTCAAGAGGTCCTCTCTAGAAGCTTCAAAAAAAGGAAAAAAATCTCCCCAATTAAAAGCATTTCCCCTCTCCCTGCCCAAGATCCTCCCTCCAAAACTTAGGAATTTACCTTAAAATTAATCCCACTACTCCCTTTGAAATATAAATGATCACTGCAATAAGAGTTGCAATTTTTTAAATTGCTAAAATCAATGTTCTCACTTAACATTAACCGTGATGGATCTCTGCTTATAGCTGTAGAAGATCAGAAATCTGCAGATACAATAATTAACCTTAAATCCCTTCTGAATATCCCAATTATTGCATCTAATTGGAACCCAAAACACTCACCAACAAAAATTGTAGTTTACAATGTTCCCCCAGAGATATCTACTCAGGAGTTAAAAGAAGGCCTCTCAGATAGGGCTGGAAACACAATCCCAGTTGAGGATGTTACCCAACTTGGAAAACCTAACTCTACTGGCCTAAAAACTAGTAGATCCTTTTTATTCACACTTAAGGATAAAATTGATATCCCAGAAAAATTATTCCTATTTGGGCAAATCAAACCACACAAGGAATACAAACCTAAGCCTATTCAGTGTCAGAAGTGTTTCAATCTGGGACACACGACAAACAAATGCAATGAAATTCTCCAAGAGTGTAGTAATTGTAAATCTTTCCATCCTAAAGAGCTGACAACTTGCAAAAACACCCAGCCTACATGCATCAATTGCAAAGGTCCACATGAATCTACAAATAAATCATTATGCCCTGCATACAAGAAAAGAGCTCTAACACTCCAAATATCAACAGAGAAGGCCATCCCATACCCCTTTGCAGCAATGGAAGCAAATGCTGCCCAACAATACCAAATAAAGCCTATAATGAAACCAACCAAAACCCCCAAGTCAAATGCCCCCAATGCATCAAGCACCCCATATAAAACAACATCTTCTAAGCCCCCTAGCTCAAATCCCTATCAGAAGGAATCACCAAGCCAGCAAGCCTTGTTTTCCGGTGAAATGAGGCCAGCCTGGCCCTCCCTCCCAAGAAGAAACAAACCAGAAACACTACCTGGAATCAATCCCTTAACCAACAAACAGGATGCACTACCAAAAATGCAATCCCCAAATATATGCTTATTCATTCTAAACTCTAACGCAGTTCAGGCCATGAACTTACATCAACTACAGAAAATAAAAATTATTGCAGAATTGGCAAAAATCTACATCCCAGATGATATGCTCATTCAAGCAAAAAAAGATCTTGCTTTACTTTTAACAAAGCTGAACATTGATACACAGTCATATGAAGAATAAATCAACAACACAACATTTATCAATACTCCAATGGAATGTAAGATCACTCACAGAAGATAAGCTAAATGAACTAATATCATTTATGAATAATAATTCCATTAATATTGCTTGCCTCCAGGAAACTCATTTAACCCAAAATCAACAAATTAAGTCTCTGGGATACACTATCCTGAGAAAGGATAGATCTTCAGAGAGAAAAGGAGGTGGTGTAGCTTTATTAGTTAATAATAATATAAAATTTTGTGGCATCAATTTTCCAGATTTTGAAAATGATGTTGATGTAATTGGTATAAGTGTTTGGCTGAATAATTTAAAAACCTACATAATAAGCTTTTATAACCCTAATGGCCAAACTTCAGATGCCAAGGATTTCTTTAATTATATAAATAATTCTAATATGATAAAAAACATCATTATTTGTGGTGATTTCAATGCCCACAGCCTTTTGTGGGGGAATAAACCAGCAAATAAAGCTGGTAAATTTATTGAGCATATGATTTCAAATAATAATGAATTAGCTGTTGCTACCCCTCCAAACCTAAATACATATTTTAACCCCAAAAGTGCCAAATTCTCCACAATTGACCTACAAATTGTGTCTTTGAATTTTTTGAACAAAATTTACATAAATAAAATTGATAGTCTGTGTACAGACCACTTTGCTATAGTTTGCTCCCTAAATGAACCTGCTGAAACTTCTTCTCATACTTCCAAATATATCAAAACTAAAGCAAATTGGTCTATTTTCCAAAATAAGCTAAATGATGAAATTACAAGTTTCACCCAAAGTTCATGCATTTCTAACACAACAGTTGACACACATGCTGAAGCCTTGACATCTTTACTAATAAATACAGCTAATCATGCTATCCCCAGGATAACACCTAAGAAAACATTCCCTAAACAAATTCCTAAAGCATGGTGGACAAATGAGTGCCTAAATAAATGGAAGATAAAAAAGGCAGCTAGGACAGAATTCATAAAAAAACCAACACCTACTACATATTAAAAATAATTACAAGCAGAATCTAATCTAAAAAGGACTATAATAGATGCCAAATATAAATACTGGAATAATTTTGCAAATAATCTCTCCAGAGAAACGCATGAGCCAATTATACATAAAGTCATAAGCCACATATGTGGGAAAAAGACTTTTCCCAACCCATTCCTGTATGAGCTTCTACATAATAATACCCATTATGACAATGATATTGAAAAGGCTAACCTATTTGCAACTCTTTTTGTTAATAAGCTAACATCAAACAATCAAAGCAATCTGTCCACAATTCCTATGAACCCTAGTTACCAACCACGCCCAGGATCCGAGTACATAACTAATCCATTTTCAATCCAGGAATTGAATAATGCAATACATCATATTAGGTCCAAACCTAGCAGCAGCTATGACAATATACACCCTACCTGGATAAAGAATCTCACACCTTCATACAAACAAGAACTGCTAAATTGTTATAATCACGCTTGGGCATCGTCTAGGTTCCCCAATATATGGAAATGTTCGTCCCTCCTACCAATCCTACAGAAAAATAAACCACACGCTAACCCTGAGTCTTATAGGCCCATAATGATTACACCTGTGATGGGGAAAATAATGGAGAAAATGATTTATCACAGACTCCTCTGGTTTGTTGAGAAAAATAACATGATCCCACACACTCAAACTGGATTCAGGAAATACCACTCCTCAACAGATGCTTTCATTTTGCTAACAAATGCAATAAATGAATCTTTCTCAAAAAATAATATCCTAGTGGCAGCTTTCCTTGATTTTGAAGGAGCATATGACAATGTGAACCACCAAATCCTTTTAAATAAACTTGCAAACCTTGGAGTACCTCCCAAGCTAGTATCCTTTATTAAATCCTTCATAGAAGTGCGAAGTTTCATTGTTTGTGTTGGTTCAGCCTCTTCACCCCAAAAGACAATAACCAAAGGCCTACCTCAGGGAGCAGTCCTCAGTTGCCTCCTATTTGCCCTGTATCTCTGGGACATGAACCTACCCCACACGAATCTACAATATGCTGATGATCTGTTGCTATGGTCATCTGGCAACACCTTTCAGATAGCACAGTCAAATCTGCAAAAGTCACTTTTCCAGTTTGAAAAATTCTCTCAACATCCAGATTTACCCATTGCACCCACCAAGTCAAAAATAATCCAATTTCACAGGAAGAGAAACCATGTTAATGCAAAACTAACTCTAAATAAAACAACTATTCCAGAAGATAATAATATTAATTACCTAGGTCTCATGCTTGACCAAAAACTTAATTTCCACCTCCACATTTCAAACACAATAAAAAAATGTTATAGAAAAGCAAATATACTAAAAAGACTTCTTTCCACACCCTGGGGTTGTAAGGAGAAAACCTTACTCCAGTTTTATAAATCACATATAAGACCCCATATTGACTATGGGCTCCTTGTCTATGGTGCATGTGCAAAGACCCAGATGCAAAAAATTGAAACAACACAAAATGATATAATACGTCTCATATTTGGTCTTAGGAAACCCACAAGCACCAAGTTTCTGCTTATGGAGAGTGGATTAACAACAATAAGGGAGAGACGTAGCTTTCTCTTGATAAAACATCTTACAAAAATTGAATCAAATAGCTCACACACATTACATAATTGGTTAAGAAATCCAGCCATGTATAGAGGTATTGCAGATGAGTATGCCAATATTCAAAAGAAGTTCCCTGTACCAGCAAAGTCTAGTGCACCTACTGTCCCCCACTCCCCTCCATGGAATTGGTCATGTCCCATAATAACTACTGAATTTTCAAAATGGAATAAAGATTTAACCCCCATTGCTTTTGTTCAGAAAAAATTTGCAGAACTTAATACAATTACCTATAAAAATCACTTCCAAATATTTGTTGATGGGTCAAAAATGAATGAGAAGGTTGCAAGTGGTGTTTTCCTTCCTCACCTGAAAATTGCAATGGGCGAGAGATTATTTAATAATTTATCTATAATGTCTGCTGAGTTAAATGCCATAATCATGGCATTAGAACACCTTAAGCAAAACCAATCTTTGATTGAAAATTCGAATAATATTATCATTTATTCCGACTCTTTATCAAGCCTTGAGTTGCTGGCCTCAGCTCCTCAATATAAGTTGGACATTGACACTTATCATTGTCTCAGTATTATTGATAATCTTGCTTCAAGTGGCATAAAAACTTACTTTCAGTACATTCCTAGCCACTCTGGCATAAGTGGTAATCATCAGGTTGATGAAATAGCAAAAAATGCTATAAATATTGACCAGCCAAGTGGGAGACCAATCCCAATTAGAGGTATTTACCGATGGAGGCTATCAGATATTAATTTTAATAAGATTAATCCTATCCTTTCCCCCTTTCCCAATAAGTATCTTTCTAAAATTTATCATAGAATTCGTTCTGGAACAAATGGACTAAATTTCCTTGCATTCTCATATAAGCTTTCTAATTCAAGTGGTTCAATTCCCCTGTCCCCTCTTTGCAGGCATTGTAATATGAATAATGAAACAATTGACCATTGCCTATTTGAATGTAATATGCTGACGTCTGCACAACATACCTTGCTTTCTAAACTGTTAAAATACTTCAAACACCACAAATTCCCACTATCAGCCAAGAGCCTAGCCAACTATACCTGCACACAGAGTATAGAAATCGACATCTATCATCTTATATTTGAACTCCTAGAGTCAAAAGATCTGCTGAAAGATATCTGAATATATCTAATAAATATGAGGCAATCAAGCCAGTAGCTCTGTAGCCCACAGAGTGAAGCAAAAGGAAAAGGGCTAAATATTGTTACTGAAAAGCCCGCCTGCTGTTAAATAGAAGAAGAAGAACAAGTGATTTCACAGTTACTAAGGATCAATCATTGCTGAAATTGAGCATCTACAAAAGTGACTTGGATTCACTTTGAAAAAGCTCAATCACTGCAACAGAAGAATTGAGAATATTTCTGCTGTTGCATAAATCATGGCAGTATTGTCGCGAGTATGAAATCACGTCAGTATGAAATAACATTATGCCAGTATGACGTCATGGCCACGCAACAAAAATGACGTGGTTTTCGATATATAAGAAGCGATTCCCCATGAAGAATCTAATTCAAAATGTCAAACGTTATTAAACATATATTAGTGAAAGGGCAAATAGATTATCAAAAGGCAGAAGAGCAATTTCTGCTTCACAGTTCTAATAATTTGAAAGAAGCCGATAATATAAAAAGCATTGTAGAGGTTACAAACACTACGTTAACCAAGAAGTTCCGTGAAAAGGAATTAGAATTCCATGATAAATATGGGTCTTCAAATTCAAATGCAAGATCCATTATGGCCTTCCATGGAACAAAAAGCCTTGAAGCTATAGACTCAATTCTTGAGGCTAATTTTGAGGAACGCTTTATTAAGAGAACAAGATTTGGATTTGGGCACTACTTTGCAAGTAACCCAACAATTGCCTTAAAATATGCTGGAAATACAAAAAGGGTCTTATTCTGTAAACTTTTACCTGGGAAGTCTTTAAGAAGAAAGGTAAATGAAGACGAAAAAAACCAATATCCGGCAATTTCGACTCTGTGATCGTCGAAGATGAGGAAGAACATGCAGGTGAGATATATGCTATTCCAAACAACTTGCAAATTCTTCCCAAATACATTATAGAATTTGAATAGATACCACTTTGTTCAAACAGTGGTATGATGATTGGTCATCTGAAAAGTGCAAATAATCTAGTAAAAAGGAAGCAATGAAAAAAGATTAGTATGACAGGAAGGAGAAAGAAAAGAAGAATCTGATCAAGAAAAAAATTTAAAAGTGGCAGTGGAAGGCCGTATTTTAACAGAAGAAGGGCATTTCCCCCTAACAGAAATAGAGGCAGTTCGTATAATGGGAGTAGAAGTAGAGGAGTTCCAGACTTTAAAAGAGGCATAGAAATTCGTGATTTTAATAGAGATAGAGCAAGGTCCAACTTTGAGAGAAGAACGTCTAACTTTAACAGAAGCAGAGGAACACCAAAATTTAACCGAGGCCGAGAAAGGTTAGAGTTTAGTAAAAGTAGTGAAAAAAAAATATTTTTAAGTGGCAGTGGAGGGCCATATTTTAACAGAGGAAGAGGGTAACAACTAGCCATGTGATTTACGGAAGTAGTGCAAGTCACCCTCATAGTAATACTGAACTGAAGCAAGATTCCCATGACTCCAAAGCTAATAATTTCGTAAACAGAGGTAGAAGAAATAGAGAATTCAACAGAGAAAGAGCTAGTAGTTATAGTAAGAACTCAGGTAAGGATAACGAGGGAGAGAGACGGGGCTACAATAGAGAACCACCGATACAAAAAATTTCCTTGTCAGAGGCAGAGGAACTACAGTTTTCAACAGAGGTGAAGGAAGTTAAAATTTTCACGCAAGAGGAAGCAGCTATAACAGAATCAAGGAGGAATAATTCAGGAATCCTGACTATGGAGACATTTTCATCAAATTCTGCTTTAGGCAACCCTTTTTAGGATACAATATTGGAAACAAACAAAATTATGAATAGTCTGTGTTGCCAATCCTTAGTTTTTCAAGTATTTAAATTTAATTTATTGTAATATAGTTGTTAAAAAGAAAATAAATTTTTAGATAAGAAAAGTAATATTTATAACATTTTATCATATATATATATATATATATATATATATATATATATATATATATATATATATATATATATATATGCCCCTGTGTTTCTTAATATGCCCCTGTGTTCGACTATGATCTTACCTCACTGTCGTTGAGAAATTCTCGAACTCTGAAAAAAATCAGGAAAAACAATTAAAAAGGCACAAAATGCACTTAAATTAGTACCTTCAGCATGGGACTGTTTTTTATTATAGTCAAAATTTGGAAGATCAATACTGTTAATATACTGTTGCAGTCGCTTCATTAATTTTTTTCATTTTCATCACTTTTACAAGCTGTTTCCCGAGTTTTTGCTTCAAACGATATACAAAAGAGTATCGACCGTGGTGATTGAAGTCAACAAAAACAAGTATTTCTAACCTAAGAAATAGTATTTATACACCTTAGCTATAAAAACCCAGGCTATATATTACGGGATACAGGCGATAATTTGAATGACGTTGCTAAGGCTTTCTCAGGCTTTTTTAATTTGAAAGTTTTGAGAATTTGCAATCTACATTTCGTAGCCCTTCTATAGCTAAAGTGTTGCTAAACACAACGTTTTTATGCTAAGCTTACGGTCAATTGGTAAATGAGGATATCCACAGATGAAGTTGGGAGGTGGAAGGAAGGGAGGTGGCTTCCTTCCACTCGAAGGAAGGGAGGTGGCTTCCTTCCACTCGAAGGAAGGGAGGTGGCTTTTTCGTGTCTGGAACTGGAAACACCCTGGCTTGCAGAAAAGTGGTAGGCAGAGGATTGCACTAGATTTCTCCCTAGAAAAGGAGGCACTATGGAAAACACATCACTGGAAGAGCTAGAATCACTGGCCTACGATCGTGCGTCTGGTAAGGCACCTGTTACTTCCTTAGTGGGTGAAGAAACTTTTTATAATTTAATTTCTGATCGCAGGGGGCGGGCCATGGTTGAAGTTGCTTTCACGTAGCTTTTTTCTAGCCAAAGATTCAAATTTGACCTAGAGAAATGTATTTTCTAAAATTTAATTTAAAAAGTTAGCTTACGTCTCCGGAAAAAAAATCGGTAAAATTTCCCCCTGAAAATTTCACCCCTGGAAACCCCCCTCCTCATGTAAAATTAATCCCCGTACAAAGCTCAGAAAAGTCAAAAATAGCCAGCCACCCATCCCAAATCATAGGTTTCTGACAACACACGCCTATGAGAGACTAATACCCATCCCTCCCAAGACACTTTTCAGCCATTTCTTGTTATAAATTAACAAAAGGGCCAAAATTTAATTCAAACAGTTAGCTTACGTCTCCTGAAAAAAAAACGGTAAAATTTCCCCCTGAAAATTTCACCCCTGGAAACCCCCCTCCTCATGTAAAATTAATCACCGTACAAAGCTCAGAAAAGTCAAAAATAGCAAGCCACCCATCCCAAATCATAGGTTTCGGAAAACACACGCCTATGAGAGACTAATACCCATCTCTCCCGAAACACTTTTCAGCCATTTCTTGTTAAAAATTAACAAAAGGGCTAAAATTTAATTTAAAAGTTAGCTTACGTCTCCGGAAAAAAATCGGTAAAATTTCCCCCTGAAAATTTCACCCCTGGAAACCCTCCTCCTCATGTAAAATTAATCCCCGTACAAAGCTCAGAAAAGTCAAAAATAGAAAGCCACCCATCCCAAATCATAGGTTTCAGACAACAAACGCCTATGAGAGACTAAAACCCATCCCCCGCCAAAAAAAAACACTTTTCAGCCATTTCTTGTTAAAATTTTTTATTTCAAGTCATTCACACGGGTTTTTCGCTAGCAACTCGGCCCACAGTACAGCACTATAAGTACTCTAAGAGATCATTCTGCCATCACCCCACCACTTATGAATTATACGGAACACATCAAAGAAGTAAAGCTATCCGTTATTACAATTCTTTTCTTGGCATCTACATCCCTCTTAGTATCAACTTCTTCGTATAGTGTAACGTTAAACTATTTTAAATTGACAACGCTATTCAAACACCACTTATGTATTATACAGTACACATCGAAGAAGTAAAGCTAGGTCAAGTCATATTTTGTTCCGGCGTTCCATCATCAGATATGCTGGTTCAATTACACATGCACTGGACCAGCCAATGATCACTTAGATTGCTATGTTCCATGGCAAGGGGCTATCTTAACTGATAACCCTCAATTCGCAAATCCCATTACCCCTTTTTGCAAATGTCAATCAAACAATTCTGATTGTAGCGTCCAATTTTTTAATAACAAACTACTCTTGAGTTCCACTCCAATCCGCAAATCCCTTACCCCTTCTTGCAAATGTCAATCAATCAATTCTGATTGCAACATCCAATTTTTTAATAACAAACAACTCTCGAGTTAAGGCAATCTTCCAAATAACATGCGTGGCCACTCTATACCGTGCCAGCTTTTTAAAATGTCTACGTCAAACGAGAAATTCTTGTGCAATTCATATCAATAACAAAAACCTTGCCAGCTTATTAAAATCTCCACGCGTATGGTTGTTACCATGCCAGCCTTTTTTCACAATGTCCATGTCTGAATATAGTGTCAAAGGCGTGGGTTTTCCATGTATTTTTTCATGTACCGTTCATATTGTATACACTATTATCTTGTCCCGTTTCATGTGCCGGTCGCGGCTTTATATAACTTACTACTTTCAGCGCAGTTGATTTCCAGATAGAAAATATGTTTTTGAGGAGTACACTCCCCCAGAGCCCTCAGGACAAGGGCTTTAAGTTATGCCCTGAGGGCATATAAGGTTTTTAAAGAAGGCTATGTCGTACAAACTTCAAAAAAAGCTCATTCGATTGGAAATTCAAAGGGCTAGTGCCCTTTTTAATAGTCGAAAGTGATTGGAGGGCAACCAGCCTCCCCCCACTCCCCGCCTGCCCCCAACAACATCCCATCAAAAGTGTAAGTTAGCCCTTTTTTAAGAGTAGTTGATTTACTGATAGAAAACATATTTTTGAGGAGGACATTCCCCCACAACCCTCTGGGCAAGGATTATAAGTTATGTCCTGGGGGCATATAAGGTTTTTTATTGAAATCTTTGTCGTAGAAATTTGAAAAAGGGCTCATTCGATTTGAAATTCAAAGGGCTAGTACCCTTTTTAATAGTCGAAAGTGATTTGAAGGCAACTAACCCCCCTCTCACGCCCACCTTTTCCCCAGAACCTCCCCCACAACCCTCAGTGCAAGGATTATAAGTTATGCCCTGGGGGCATATAAGGTTTGTATTAAAATCTATGTCGTAGAAACTTTGAAAAGGGCTTGTTCGATTTGAAATTCAAAAGGGTAGTATCCTTTTTAATAGTCGAAAGTGATTTGAGGGCAACTAACCCCCCCCCCCTCTCATGCCCACCTTTTCCCCAAACACATCCAGTAAAATTTTTTAGATAACCATTTTATTCAACGTAGTTGAAAGTTTTGGAAATTAGGTCTTTAAGGATGACAACTCCTACCCCCACAGCCTCAGGGCAAGGGTCGTAAGTTATGCCCTTTGGGCATATAAAGTTTTTATTGAAAGCGTTGTCATAGAAACTTCAAAAGGTCTCATTAAATTGGAACTTGAAAGGGCTATTTCCTTTTTTAATAGTTGATAGTGATTGGAGAAAGACTAACGCCCCTCTCACGCACACCATTTTCCCAAACACATACAATAAAATTTTTTAGATATCCATTTTGTTCAACGTAGTTGAGAGTTCTAGAAATTAGGTCTTTTATGATGATAACCCCCTCAGAGCCCTCAGTGCAAGGGTGGTAAGTTATGCCCTGGGGGCATTAAAGATTATATAGAAAGTTGTTAAGGAAATTTCAAAAAGGGCTCATTTGATTGGAAATTGAAATTGACCTTTTTAATAGTCAAAAGTGAGTGGAGAGTAATTAACCCCCCTCTTACGCCCACCACTTCCCAAAAACATTCAATCAAAGTTTAGATAGACATTTTGTTCAACATAGTTGAAAGCTCTGGAAATTATGTATTTAAGGATGACAAACCCCGGAGAGCCCCAAGGGCAAAGGTTGTAGTTTATGCCCTGGGGGCATATAAGATTTTATAGATAGAGTTGTTGTAAAACTTCAAAAGGGGCTCATTAAATTCGAAATTGAGAGGACTAGTGCACTTTGTAATAGTCGAAAGTGATTAGACGTAACTAACCTCCCTCTCAGGCCTACCATTCCTCCAAACACATCCAATCAAAATTTTCAGATAGTCATTTTGTTCAACGTAGTAGAAAGTTATGGACCTTAGGTCTGTGAGAATGATCAGAGGGTAAGGGTTGTAATTTATGCCCTGGGGCATATAAGGTGTTTATAGAAAGCGTTGTCTATTCCAAAAGTGCTCATTTAATTGGAAATCAAAAGTCCTAGTGCCCTTTTTAATAGTCGAAAGTGATTGGAAGGCTTGACAGTTTTATAGTGACGATCGATGTGGGTATAATGTATTATTTTTTGTTGTTGTTGTTGTTGTTTAGACCAGGGCACTTCGTATCGAAGGAGTTGTCGTGGGAACTTCGAAAAGGGCTCATTCGATTGAAAATAGAAAGGGCTGATGCCCGTTTTAATAGTCGAAAGTGATTTGAGGGCAACTAGTCCCCCTTCCACTCCCACCCTCCAATTTGCTCATTATATTTAATGAGCAAATTGTCATGATTAACTAGATGGTATTTATACTTCCTAGACGCTAGAGAAATAAATAGGAAATTAGATTTCGACGAAAAAAAAAACGAATTATAATAAGTGACACAGGTGGGATCTGATATTCCGAATACATTGAAATGTTTGTTTTTCAAATCTGGAAACAGTTTAACTATAGAGAATCAATTTTACGTCTGAAGTCAATTTAACACGAACTAAAACTAGTTTAGGGGTGGGGAGTAGATTTTCTCAACTGTTTCATAAAAAAATTTCAAAGGCAGAGTATTAGAGCAGGTGAGTCCGTCCTAGATACTTCCCCTCAGGTTCTTTTTTGATACTTCTTTTTTGTGGGTATGGGGGGGGGGGTAACAAAAAAAGTTAAATGACAAATTGAATAAGGAGTGCCGTCCCCCGGCCTGAGTGAGAGACTGAGACTGCACAAAAATGTTCTTACCCTTTTCAGATTCCCATGTGCTGTTTTCGGGTCAGTAGTGCAAAGCCCAAGTTTACAATGAAGATACATCAGTCCCAAGTCTGCATAGTCAGGACTCATTTTGAAAGAGAACCATCTGGACCCTCCAGTGTGTGACCTTGGATGCATGCGGACCGAGAGGTGTGAAGGGCAGGTGTTTCTGATGAGTGTAGTCTTGGGGGCCGCTTTATTTTCATAGGAATTCGCTATCCAGCAATTTTATTTTACGATTTGAATGTATGGTACTGCAAAGAAAGTAAATTAACAATTAGTACCGCTGAAATAAATCTTTAAATTATTGTTATTGTTTTATGTAACTGGAACCACTTTCAAACTCTACAATTACCGAAGTTTATTATGTACTTTAAGGTAGGCAACAGATGCACATATAATCCTTATTTCTTTTCCTTCAAGCATCATATTGACCTGATTAAAATTAAAGTCTCCAGGAGTCTTGGAATCCTTAGAAATCTTAAACACATATTTCCAGGGTCGATTCTTAGAATCTTGTTCTACAGCCTAGTTCAGTCTTATGTTTCATATTGTTCTGTTATTTGAATGTCAACTTTTCCCTCGTCTCCGATGCTACTCTCAAAACTTTATGATAAAGCAAGGACTCTTATTAAGGAAACTAACCGATCTTCACTTAAACTCTTACTTGATTTGAAATCTCTCTCTTTTCTTTTTTGTACTTCTTTCATCTTTTCACAGCTGCACGGCCATCTTCCTGCTGCTGTATGTAATAATATATCTTTTGTTTCTGATCAATCGACTTGCCATCTCCGCACTTCCAGCAATTTACAGATTCTTCATACTCCATCAGTGAGGTCTGATTTCAACCCTCTGACAACTTGCAACAGGATTTGGAACACGCTCTCTGTGTCTGCACGAAGTGGCCACTCGTTTGGTATGTCCAAAAATTATGTTAGGGATTTTCTAGCTAGTAATTAAGTTTTTTTTTATGATGATCATTGTATCTTATGATTTTTTTTATCTTATGATTTCTCTTTTGTTGAGTCTCTTAAAGGTGTGAATGTATGATGTTGAAAATGTTTTTGTTTTTTATTTATTTGTTTCAGTTTTGTTTCTCCCCTGTTTTTTAATGGCCATAGAGCCTTACGGAGGAGTTTATATTGAAGTGTATTTTGTTGAGTTTATTGATTGAATAAAATTGATTGATTGATTGATTGATTTCTTCATTTTTATACCGTTTATTCGAATCATAATTCTCTTTTTCTTTTAATGTTCATTTTATGACCTGGGTGGTTGTTAAGCAGTTTTTTACCCACATTACTTTATCAAAAGATCTTTTTTTGTGTATTTTTTTACACCAAAAGAATCATTCATCATATATAATTAGTTTAAAAAAGGAAAATATTTCACAATCATAAATACAATTACAGGTTCCCAGAATAGACCATATCCATTATACTTTTTGAAGTAGTAAGGATCAACATTAAAACTTAAAACGAACAGAAATTATTCCGTATATGAAAGGGGCTGTCCCCACCTCAACGCCTCGCTCTTTTCGCTAAAGTTTTTCATTGTTTAAAAAAATTAAGTTGTGAGACAGAGTCCAACTTCCGCGTAGCTTTTGGTGGGTTAGACTAAACTTGATGAAACATAAATTTTGAAATCAGCATAAAAATATGATTCCTTTGATGTATCTATTGGTATCATAATTCCGTTTTTGAGAGTTTCGGTTACTATTGAGCCGGGTCGCTCCTTACTTATAGTCCGTTACAGCGAACTGTTTGATTGGGCGACAATATTTCATATCTTATAAAATTTTACAATTTGATCTATAACTGAAGAGAATTGAGCAGTTAAAAAGTTACAGCTAATTACACGTTAGGTTTATCTATTTACTTATTTTATTTAGTTTATTTGCTTTAGCTCTGTTTTTATTTAGATTTAGTATTTAGTTATATTTACTTGGTCTATTTATCTAGGTTTATTTACAGTAATATTACTGCAAAATTACAGAACTGTTCTAAAGTATAGAAACGATATTGTGGTTCCAGACCAAAAACCAAAAAAATTTTTATTAAATAAAAGTTAAAAAGCTTTTTTAAACTATTTGAAATTATTAGATGATGCGGCTGTCGATTTTCCAGACCAACTATCAGAAAAATGTTTCACAAAGAATCGACCAAAAAGCTTGTTCCACTTATTTGAAATTATTAGGCAATTGGCTCAACACTTTTTCATACCAAATGCCAAAAAAATTGAATAAAAATTGTCTGCAATTATTGAATACCGTTAAGAATGAGCCCGACACAGAGACTTCCAAAGAGCTCGTGTTCCTTAATTCTTAAAGAAATAAATAAATAAATCGCAGCTAGCCATTGGAAAATATAACATATCTGACAGAGTATTAGATTCCTTTTCAAAATTCCTACAAAATCTTTGTGCTATTGTGATTATAGAAGTATAAAGCTAGGTGGCCACAGAAAGCGAATTCGCTGACGCTAGGCGAATTCATCGTCAGGCGAATATTTTCAGCTTCGCACGTCCAAAATTCGCAGTTCGCACCTTTCAATTCCGAGTCGAATTGCAACTATAAACTGCCGACTATAAATTGCAACTATATAATTTCAAAGACCACACTACTTTTCATGACGATAAATAAAAGTTCAAATAGGGATAAAATCCTTTTAGTAGACAGTGCTTCACAAACAGTAATAGAAATTCACAAAAATACCAGATATTTCGGTCACATATGCAGTGACCGTCATCAGTATTTCGGTCACTGCATATATGACCGAAATATCTGGTATTTTTTGTGAATTTTTATCACTGTTTGTGAAACACTGTCTATTAAAAGGATTTTATCCCTATTTGAAGTTTTATTTAAATTGCAACTATAACCACTGTCAAATGATTTTCTTATTTTTTTTATTCTGATATCACTAAAAAAAGCTAAAAAGGTAAGGCACCAAAAAGCTTAAAAAGGCGTATTTTTCTCTCAAATGTTTAGTTGTCTTATGACATCAACACATTCTTAATGTTTGAATTTTTACGGACGAAAAAAGTTGTCAAATTTAAATAATTAGTTTTGGCTGTCCGCTTTCCCGGTTCAACGTGTCAACACTGATGAAAATGTGATATTCCCCTAAAAATTCAATAGTTTGAAATAATCTAAATTAAGATCTTAGAAAATCAGAAGTTTTTAGGCAAAAATACACCTAAAATGGGTACACGATGCAAAAAAAAAAATTTTGATTTCCTTGGTACATCAAGCCTAATCAGCCAATGTGAAATTCTTATGAAACTGTTATCTGTTTTTCCATTTTCTAGTAAAACAGATAGATGAGTATGATCTGAGGTGAGGTGAGTATGAATAGTTCTATTCAGCTTGAAAATTAGTCGAATAAATTTGGAGATGAACTTTCATTTCGTTGGCCAATTAGGGCCTCGTCTAAGCAAAGCTAGCATGATTAAAACCACATTTCTAAATGTTGAAATACAAACAAGATTTAGATGTTTACACTGTTGAATAATATCTTTTTTCAATTTAGTGCTCTGACAGCAATTCAATTGCAATTTATGTAATTCCAGAACAATCCTATTCACGTAATAGTAAGTTCTACGGGAATTCTATAGTTTCGAATTCGGAAACGAGAATGTTATGTTCAAGTTTGAAAACAAGAATGAAGTAAAAAAAAATTTTATTGATGTATCAGCATAGATTAATAGATACAAAATGCATTAAATTAGTTCACCATGGGGAGGGCCTAGCCCGCACCCAAAATATTTGTGATTGTTTTCTAATAATTTCGTATTATTTTTATAATTTTTTTTTGCTATTTCAACAAATTCCTCCCCCTCCACCCAAAAAATTCACTTCCTATGTTGGTATCTGGTATGAAATTCCGCTGATAAAACCAGATACGTGAAATCGGTTTGATGTTTTTTTTTATTTCCTATGTTTACCCATAATTGCAAGGAGGAGGGGGAGTTTAGCAAAGTGAATATCATGTAGTGACTTTAACGAATTCAAATATTCAAAGTCGATTTGGAGGCCCTATTTCTCATACCCAGTTCGTTTCAGATGGCACCACTATTCAAATCGCCTGATATTGGTTCGTTTCATGATACCCGGTTCGTTTCATAAAGGGCGACAGTTTTTTTTTTTTTTTTTAAGAGTACAAATAAAAACGCTGCCAAAGCTAGATTAGCTTCGATGTCTTAATTAAAATTTTTATTGGTTGCGAGTTTTATAAATTTGACTTACCACCATCAACCCAAGTCTTGACATGTAGTGTTTCATCATAGCCTACTTCTAGGCCAAATGATGAGCCTTCCGCATTCTTCTGATTGTTGACTATTAGTGTACTCTTCAAAGGTACTTTCATGTCCTTGTCACGATAAATTTCCATGTGATAAAGCTCCATTTGTGCTGGAACATCCTCAGATGGATCCTAGAAAAAAAAAATTGACCGCTAAGTGATTAAACTCAATTCAGTTTAGTTTACCTTACCTTAGACTTTAGATCCTCCTGTGCCTCCAGAAGCACCCAGAGCATCGAAGAAGAGATGCCAGTCGTCCCTCAAATAGAATGCTGCAATAACATCTTCCCAATGGGGTTGTATGGACGTAATCGCGTTGAAAAGGTCCCTCTGGTATGTTCGGCGTAGTGTGTTCTTTGGTCTTCCCCCTCGCCGCGTTCCCGTTGATTGCCGTTCATTGGAGGATGCATTTTGGTATTCGGTCATCTTTTATTCGTACAACATGTCCCAACTATTTCCATCTTCGGCTCCTCATCTTGTCGATGACTAGAGGTTGCCCAGTAATTTGGCGTATTGTCTGGTTAAAAACGTGTTGTGTCCAGTATATTATGTTTAAGAGGTAATTACTTGGCAAAAAAAAAACAACAAAAAACAACTGTCGTCCCAATCCAGCAATTGAGACAAATGTGCACTTGAACGAAGCTTTTACTTACCCATCTATCCAACTACCTAGGACCAAACAGTATACCCGAACCGTCAACCAAATAGAAATGTCCAAATCCATGCAAAGTCGTCATCAATAAATGTAAGTCGTTGTAAATTTACCAGCAAAAGCACCTTAAATCTAGCAAAATATTTCCAAGTAGAACCTTCCATTTAGGGCTCATCAGAAGAAATGCCACCTGCCTTAACGGGTTTTGAGGCTTTACATTCTTTACCCGGCACGGTGGAGCCTCTACCATAAGATCTATATGGTAACCCTATGTCAGGTAAAACTTGTGAAATACATGCATACTAGTCCAGCTATTAAAAATTACATACAAAAAGTGTTTCAATGTTTCCATAATAAAATCCCAGAGGTCACTGAAAGAGACCATTCTGGAACAAATGAAGACATGTCCAGATGTATCTTTCATTGGTATCTGGAACCAATTACCAATTTAAAGATCCTCAAGCTTGTTTGAAAACCCCTACAAACTCAAACTTCCAAAAAAGAAACGCGCAAGAGAAATTATATTAAAATATCATTCAGTATTTCTTTATAATTTTTTGTATATTTACTTAAAAGTTCATGATACATGAAACTAAATTTTTTGAATTGCCAACTAATTTTTTTGGCAGAAAAACCTCTTAAGATCAGTTTTTCGCTCAGCTTTTTACATATATTTTTAAAATCTGTGTAATTACTGCATATTTTTGCATACCTAAATAAATTACCTCGTATTAACGAAGAAATGAGGAAATTAAAGAGAATTATCATTTCATTTCTTCATTTAAGAAAATTAATATAATCAGAAATGTTTAGTAAGCCAAAAATATAATAAAAATCTTAAGCTACGTTAAAATTATATTTCTAATTCTTTTCTTGCATAGCCTTTTACCAATTTTGCCACAAAAATTGTTTTTTTTTTTGGGGGGGGGATAGAAAGTTTTTTCATACAAGAGCACTAAAACTAAAATTTACCATCTCGTAATTTTGGCCATATGTCATTTATGTTTTAAGAAATGACGGAAAGAGGCAGAAAAAGTTCAAGATGAGGGATGGTAAGGTAGGGTAGGGATTAAGGTGAGTAAGGTAAGTAAGAAGGTGGGAAATAATCCATAGTTCGCTCCTTCGATATCTTATTTCGGTATTTTAACTAAATTAGTTTTAATTGCAATTGAAAGAAAAACCTTCCGAATAATATATTAAATACGCCAAGTTTTTTAAGTAGCTTTACATTGGCAGATAAACTTTAGGAGGGGGGGGGGGCTCAAAATAAAAGTATCAAATTTTTTTAGCTTGAAAATAAGCTACAAAGAATTTTATAGATACTTACCATTATATTATCATCCGACTCTTGTATGAAGGACCCTAGGGGCAGCATTGGATTATATTTACAGTCTTGTGGCACTGCAATTTCTGTCACTGAATGGCCAGTCATGAGTGAGGCTGCCGGACTATCTTCATTATCAAACCCGGAACCTTCAAAATCTTCATCATCGCTGACAAAATTTGAGGCAACCTTTACATAGCTCTGCAAAAAATCTCAAATTTGACTTCTTGCATTGTAATGTAATCTACAAACGAAACTGTTTAAGTAGACTTATCCCGTATCCCAAATATCTAAGGGATAATTAACGAACCATAAGGATACTCAAATCCTATATAACGAGCCTCGGCTGCTACGTGCACACCTTGTATAATAGGAAAGCAAACGTGTTCAGGATACAAGAAAAGTCGCTTTGGTTGTACACCTTTTAGAGTGGCATGCAGTAAGGCCATCTTTTTTAGGCAAGAAAGCATTAAGATTTTTGTTCTTTTTGAGGCATGCGATTTTTTAACAGGTCCGCAGTTGCAACTTATTCCGAAGGAACAAAGTACCTCCATCATTGGTTTAATTGATATCAGTTCTTTCTTTTCATGGAGCCAGAATTATGACATTGCTTAGTTTTACTTTTAGAAAATCATCGAAATTTGCTTAAAAACAGGAAAGTTTTCCTTTTTTCGTGAGTAAGAATAAATAAATTTATTGCACTTCATAAATGTAAAAATACAACACATATGGAGTAATAAAGAAATCAAAGGAACCTGAAACGAACAACTTCAAATATACATAAAGAAAACCAAACAAAGAAGAACTGTTAACTGTTTAACTGTTAACTGTTTATTTGGTTTTATAGTTAGTTCATGTTAGGAGTTGATAATATATAATGTTAAATTTGACTCATTGATAAATCAAAGTGAGTTGTATCCCTACGATTGTTATTGATTTTCCCCCTGGTATGATTGTGAAGTGAGTATGTGAAGTTAACATCATTCATAATCCATACCAGAGGGTTTGCCCCCCTCTTAAAATATATATTTATATATAAGGTATTGGTGGCACAGACCGTGCGCCGTGGGCTAAATGTTGTGGCACTTACTCCCCACAGGTGGTACACTGGTCGTACCCATCCTGATCATAGGCAAGCCCACAGCACAATTCAGCGAAGGCAGAACTCATAGAATCCATGGCGCGTCGGAGTTTGTGTGACACCGTGGGCCACGTTACTTATACTAGTAATATCTGGACTGAAACTGGTACCACTAGACTACGAATACTGTTGCCAGCGTTGGCACAAGATTACAAATACTGGTGGCAGATTAGTCCACGAGAGACCGTGGATCGCGATACCATATACTACTACCATAAGTGGTTGCACTGGTGGCACTGTGCTACTGACACAGGTGGCGTTAGAGTATTACTTTTTAATTTTTATTTTATTATTTAAAAATAACAAAAAACATAAACCCCCCACATATAGTAAATATCTTAAAATTGGGTAAAAAACAAAAAAAAACAAAACAAAAAAAACATTTTCTCATCATAACAAAAAAGAGAAAGAAAAAAAAAAACCTGGTTAAAGAAAAAAACAAAAAACATAACAAACATAAAGAAAACAAACGCTGGAAAAGTGAGGCACGGAAGGCTATCCCAACATGGGTAACAAATATAAAAAAAAAAAATAATAATAATAATAAAAAAATTTCTATTCCACCATCACAGGTCAATACATAATTTTAATATTTTCTTCCTTAGAACTGATATTTGCCGAAATGATGCCTCAATTTGAATTCTATCTTTCAGCCTATATTTATTTGAAATAAATGGTATTTGGTATCTAATTGAAAATCTAGATCTTTCACAATTAACAAAGGGAATTCGATATGTTCCAGAACACCTAAGAGCCGAAGGAGGGGGCAGAATCAACAGAGAATTTCCATAAAAATAACTACTAGGATCTTGTATTTTAAAATGCCATATTGATATATTAAGTTCTCTTATATGTTTCAGATCTAATAAATTCAAGAAAAGAAATAATGTTTCATTTTCCGATGCATCTCTAAGTTTTGATGGACGATGTAAAAAATTTCCAAGTATTCTCACTGCTTCATTTTGAAGGATCTGTAGGGGCTTTATATGCGTCCAAAAAGTATTTAAATAAATAATTGTGCAATAATTTAAATAAGGAGAAATCAAATAATGATAAATTATTTTTAAAATTGAAAATGGAAAAACATGTTGCAAACGATACATATACACAATATTTTGCGAAAGTTTCACACTGAAATGATAAATATGAGTTTGAAATGACAAAAGGGGATCAATAAAAACTCCTAAATAACGATATGATTGAACTCTACGTATTTTATGCTCACCAACTTGAAGCTCCTGACATGACATTTTCTTAGTAGCACGTTTTGAATGAACAAAAACCATAAATTCAGTCTTCTTAAAATTCGGTACTAAATAATTAGAAACAAACCATCGATTAACTGAACTAACAGTGTTAAACAAATTTTGAATCAATGTAGATGAATCCTTCGCTTTAACAGAAACATTTAA
>NC_142801.1:30627626-30660800 GCF_049724085.1 Artemia sp. Qi Xiang Cuo | reverse complement strand
TCATCCAAAATCAAATGTTTTTCCATAAACACTAGATTTGATCTAATTCTCTCTTTCTCAAATTTATTCATTTTTCAATCATTTCACTGTGACTGCTGACTCTAGACTGACCCTGATTCGTTAGCTCTAACCAGAAAAGAAATGGAACATTTTCGATTTCGAAACAATTTTATTGAATAATTACAGCAACAATAATACTAAGCACGTACAATTAGCGATACAGTTTATTGTCTTCGATATGCTTCACTAATGCACTTAAAGCACATTGAAGTCTATTCACATGTGCAATATCAACTTTTGCAGCGAAAAATAATTGTTTCTCCATTTAAAATTTTCTCAAGGATATCACATATCTTGCATATACTTCATCCCATTCCAGACAAAGACCTGATCCTTTTGTGATTTTCACCGCAATGTTTGGTGCTCTTGTATTATTACCATCAACTCCACTATCAACTTCTAATAGTGTAAACATTCCACTCATCGTCATCACAAATATATATCCAAATGAGTAAAGTCAAAACTGTTCTCACTCCTTTGAATTCTATTCACAGACTAATAAAACTATAGCAAAAATCCTTTCTTTATATTCTCTCCGCTGCTAATATGTAACAATCCCTCTGATTGGTTGTAATCAGACCTCTGAGGGGGATGTATCCGACTCGCTGATTGGATGAGAAGGAAACGCGTGATCTAACTGTTTTCTATTTCTGGACACCTTGACATTCGCCTCGAGCGTACACTTACAACAACAACAACAAATAAATCGACCTTAGAAATTTAGGTCATTGACCTCATTAACCACGTGGTTCGTACCGGACTATAAGCCCTTATTTGGTGTACTGACAGAGTTAGACTAAATTGTAGATGGCAGCAGGGGTGAGCGTCACGAGTATAAGATAGCTTTCTACTTAAGACTTAGATATTTAAAATCTTTACGCCAGGAGCTTTCAAATGAGGTGTCGCATGACTATATTCAATTATATTTTATTTTTTATCGTTATGGAGGTAGTCTAGAGGTAGACCAAATGAGGTTTTTCGCTTTTTGTCAAAGCTCATCAAACAGCACATCATTTGAAAGCTATCCTTCTTCTGAACATGTTTCTAGTGTTGTTTTCTGAATCAAACATAAAAGGGCCACACAAATCCTCTTTTGCCTCCCATCTCCCCTTTCCTTTCATACCCTCCATGTAAAAACAAGAAAAAAAATTAAATTCGTAAAGAGATTCGTTAATGTAAGATATACCTTAAATAAAGAAGTTTTCTTTGCCCAGGAATGCCCTAGCTCCATAAAACCCCTACCCCTGAATATGAGTACCTCCCAAAGAAAAACATGGCAGATTCAAATTTGGTTAAAAAACTATTGGATAAGACTTGGATATTTAAAATCTTTATGTCAAGAGCTTTCAAATGAGGTCTCGTATGACTATATTCAATTACATTTTATTTTTCTTTTATGGAGGTAGTCTAGAGGTAGTCCAAATGAGGTCTTTAATTTTTTGTCAAAGCTTATCAAACAGCACATCATTTGAAAGCTATCCTTCTTCTGAACATGTTCCTAGCGTTGTTTTCTACATTAAACCTAAAAGGGCCACACAAATCCACTTTTGTCTCCCAACTCCTCTTTCCCCTCAAACCCTCCATGTCAAAACAAGAAAAATGAAAGTTCGTAAAAAGATTTGTTATAGTGACATATATCTTAAATGGAGAAGTTTTCCTTGCCTAGGAATGTCCTAGCTCCATAAACCCCCTAGCCCCTAATATAAGTACCTCCCAAAGAAAAACATAGCAAATTCAAATTTGGTTCAAAAACTATTGCATAAGACTTAGATATTTAAAATCTTTATGTCAGGGGCTTTCAAATGAGGGGTCGCATGACAATATTCAATTATATTTTGTTTTTACTGTTATCGAGGTAGTCTAGAGGTAGGCCAAATGAGGTCTTTCATTTTTGTCAAAGCTTATAAAACAGCACATCATTTGAAAAGTATTCTTCTTCTGAACATGTTTCTAGCGTTGTTTTCTACATCAAACCTAAAAGAGCCAGACAAATCCTCTTTTGCCCCCCATCTCCCCTTTCCTCTCAAACCCTCTATGTCAAAACAAGAAAAATGAAAATTTGTAAAGAGGTTCGTTATAGTAAGATATATCTTAAATGGAGAAGTTTTCATTACCTAGGATTGTCCTAGCTCCATAAACCCCCTACCCCTGAATATAAGTACCTCCCAAAGAAGAACATGGCAAATTTAAATTTGGTTCAAAAACTATTGCACAAGACTATTGCACAAAGCTTATCTACCCTTTCCACTCAAACCCTCCATGTTAAAACAAGAAAAAATGAAAATTCGTAAAAAGATCCGTTACAGTAAGATATATCTTAAATGGAAAAGTTTTCCTTGCATAGGAATGTCCTAGCTATATAAACCCTCCTACCTCTGAATGTAAGTACCTCCCAAAGAAAAACATGGCAAATTCAAATTTGGTTCAAAAACTATTAGATAAAACTTGGATATTTAGAATCTTTATGTCAGGAGCTTTAAAATGAGGTGTCGCATGACTATATTCCATTATATTTTGTTTTTACTGTTATGGAGGTAGTCTAGAGGTAGCCCAAATGAGGTCTATCATTTTTTGTCAAAGCTTATCAAACGGCACATCATTTGAAAGCTATTCTATTCTAGTGTCGGTTTCTAAATCAAACATAAAAGGGCCACACAAATCCTCTTTTGCCTCCCGTCTCCCCTTTACTCTCAAACCCTCCATTTCAAAACAAGAAAAATGAAAATTCGTAAAAAGATCCGTTAAAATAAGATATATCTTAAACGGAGAAGTTTTCCTTGCCACGGAATGTCCTAGCTTTATAAACCCTCCTACCTCTGAATGTAAGTACCTCCTAAAGAGAAACATGGCAAATTCAAATTTGATTCAAGAACTATTAGATAAGACTTGGATATTTAAAATCTTTACGTCAGGAGCTTTCAAATGAGGTGTTGCATGACTATATTCAATTATATTTTATTTTTTACTGTTATGGAGGTAGTTAAGAGGTAGACTAAATGAGGGGGGGGGGTAAACACCTAGAACCCAACCGTTGTTCACATCAATTTTCATTCATCCTGTAGACCCTTGGCTGTTCAAACGTACTTAGCTCTAAACATGTTCATTAGCCCCCTGTTTTATTTAAATAATCTTTTGGTCTCTTCTTTTCAGTCTTCGGGTTTAGAATTACAGACAGGATGTTTTGTTTAAGAAAGCTTCTACCCGATTTTGACACCATACTCCGATTCAAAATACCCTGTAATTACTCTAGATATTGTGTTGATTTGCGTAATAAATCTTTCTTTCCCTTTAAAAATGGGAGTTAGTATTTGGGCCCATGTGATACTAATTGATGTGCCAAACGTGCAGAGACTGTATACCACACACGGTTCTCCAAAATCTAATAATAAAGTACAAGCTTAAGCTCAGAAGTTGTTAATAAAAACAAATGTTTAAAACGTTTTAAAGAGAGACAATAGAAAAAGTAACTGGTCTTCAGTTTGAAAATAGGCGTTCTTGAATAAATGGCCTTAAAAGTCACTATAGCAATGGGCTTTAAAAACGATATGGAAAGAATTTAGAAAACTGGGGTGGGGGGTTATCTTAACGATTTTGGTATTGGAAATGTGTTTTATAACCAGGGTTTTAGAATTCTGAAAAATAGGAAATGGAAACATAGCATAGATCTAACAATATACAATTTTAGCTTTCATATAAATTAGTCGGTTTTAAGGGTTCGAGCCGTGTATTTAAACTTACAGTTACTATGTATTCTGCCAGTTACGTACTATATCCCTGCAACCATGACTAAGTAAAAAAAAAGAAAGCGAGACAACAAAATAAGTGACTGCTCCCCAGCGATTTGACTGCTTAACTTGGAAAGATATAATTCCTTGTTTTCTCAAGATTATCCCAAGGCCGTATCCAGGGGGGGGGGTACCCGGTTTGAATCCCCCCCCCTTCCCCGAAATGTTTGTTTGACTCGTAAAAAAAGTAACAAAAATGGACATAAAAAAATTTTGTATGCGTTTTTTGAGTTTTTTTTTATATAGAAAAAAAAATGAGTACCCCTCCCCCTAAAAAAAATGAGTAACCCCCCTCCTCCCCTCGGACAAAAATCCTGGATACGCTTCTGGTTATCCGACCAATTTTGTATCACAATTGAATCGTAATATTACCTACACAACTGTATGGCATCATCAAGGAGCTAAGTTTCGAAGGAAATTCATTTTACTTGCATTTTTTGACGAATTCGCTAGTAAAAAAATTGAGGGGAGGGTGGTTAAAATATTATAACACCACCTCGTCCTGCATTCGATCCATAATATCACTGACATGTAAAAGAGATTTTTGCTTTTCTATACGGCTTCGTGTAGCCGTTTCGAACAATAATAGATAAATGGATGTCCACGTAATTGTGTTAATTAGGTAGTGATAGCCTACATTTTACCGTCTATTTTTATTATATATTTTTCGGGCTAAATCAACAACACTACCTATTAAACATTGAAATATAATTTGTGGAGAATAATAACTACCTTCATAAATATCGGTTTACCGTTTATATTATTGTAATAAGTTTTCAGAAAAGTTAACTTAACACGTCAACAATCAGTTTCAAGATTCTCGACAAGGCAATGGTAACTTGGTAAAATTTGGTAACTTGGGAATGCATATTTGGCATCAAAGCATTGCAAAATTAGTTGGAAAATACCTCCAATTCAGGTTTATCAATTTTTTGGCGCAATACGAGTTCTCCACGCCATTAACAATTTGCTAGAACGTTTGACTTGATAGATATTTTTTTATTGCAAAACAAAAGCCTCTTTGGGCCATGGCAAAAACAAACACAGTTGCATATATAGTCAAAACACATGATAATAACATATATAACAATAACTAAACATAGCCCATAGCAAATAAAAATAAAATAACATAACAATTGCAGCACAAAAGCACACATAATACTATAAAACTTACTCACATAATCACACACAATGTCACACACATAATAATAATAATAATCCTGCATTCAAAAGCCTTTATACAGGGCCATATACACTATACATCAAATATAAAAGGAAAACAAAAGTAAAACTCCCTTCAGCATTCTTTTTCCAAACCATAACAAATCTTCTTCACAATAGTTCCTGTTTTATCTTTAATGCCTGATCCATAAATCTACATAGTCTACGCGTGAGGCTAGGTACCGTCTGAGACAACATGCCCCGAAGTGAAAAATTACTTTTCCCCAAAATACCCTCCCTCAAATCACTAAGCCCCTGGCACCGGCATAGAAAATGGTCCAGATTTTCCTCTTCAATACTACAAGTGGGACACATGTACCTCGGCGACGGGAACCCCTTACCTCTCTCAAATACTTTACTCCTCCATCTTAAAGGCAAACAGTTGGCCCGCAGCTGCAACCAATATGACAAATACTTACTTGGCAAATTAAATTTAAAGTAAATCTCCTGGCCAAACACCTTTTTCACTTCCTTATAAACACTTAATGTCTCGGATCTCTCAATTTCATTCCCCCATGTCTGTAACTCCTGGTCTTCTAATCTTTGTTTAAGTATTCCTATTATATCAATCTGACTATTAGCGGGGCCTCTACCATCATTCCATATATATGACAATCCTAATCTGTCTAATAAGGATTTAACCCTAAACGGCCACGACCTCTTACGCCCTGAAGCAAGTAGCTCTTCATAGGCCTCTCTAGTAAGTTTATCTCGTGGTACCTGCACTAACTTCATCCAAGATCTAACTACCTGAACTAGCCTATGTTTACGGAGCGAAAAAGGCCCTAGCTCCCCTTTCAAAAACTGGGTATGCGTAGTCCTATGGAGGCCGAAAAGCCTTTTGTAATAACTTATCTGAAGGGTCTCCAGCTGTTCTGCCGCTTCCATCCCCCATAATTCCCCACCATAAAGAATAACTGGCATAATCTTCGATAAAATTATTCTCTTATGCATTGCTAGACTCTTAATACCCATAACTGTACCATTCCTAAAAACCGTCGATATAGCCACTTTCCCCCTTTTTACTGACTCTTTAATGTGGGTACACCAACTACCATTATTTTGAAATACAAAACCTAAATATTTTTAATTTTCAATCATCTTTATTTCATCACCATTAAATATAAACTTACCATTACTTTCTTTATCTTTTCTATTACCAAAATTTCTGTCTTCTTGACATTAAGTTGGAGCTTTTTCAGATCTAAGCAATCTGCAACAAGATCAAACAAAATCTGTAATTCCTGGGCAGACTTAGTTACAAGTACGCTATCATCAGCGAAAAGCAAAACTGAAAATAATTTTGAGCCAAGACCCACTGTCGGAGCCCACCTTCTTTCCAAAAACTGAACTAAATCATTTATAAATATAGAAAAACACGGGGGGAAAGAGCACTACCTTGTTTTACCCGTTTACGGTTTCTATATACTCTGGAAAAACCCTGATCTATTACCTTTACTACCGCCTTAGTTCCGCAATACATGCTAGTAACTAACCTCAGAAAAATACTAGGTAATCCTATACTTCTAAGAATATCTGCCAAAAGCACCCTCTCAACATTATCAAAAGCTATTTTTAGGTATAAAAAAGCTGCATATAGACGGCTATTCCCTGTTCCATACTTATCGACTAAAGCTCTAAGCACAAATGCCCTATCTGCTGTACTGTAGCCTTTCCTAAATCCTTCTTGCTCTTCATTTATAATCTTACTTTTATCTAACCACCTATCTAGCCTCCTATCTAAAATTTTCTCTAACACTTTACTGAAAACTGGTGCTAGAGCTATGGGCCTGTAGTTATCATTCGAGCTAGGGTCTCCCTTCTTAAAAAGTGGTATAACAACTGACGTCTTCCATAATTCTGGCCACTTACCTGTAGATACAATACTATTAAATGCTATAACTAATATCGAGAAAAACACCGAAAATTTCTTAGCCACCCAGGCTGGTATCCCATCCAAACCTGGTGCTGAACCTCCTTTCATCTTACTAACTACTTCTCTAACCTCCTCTCTTGATACTTCCCCTACTAATTCATAATAATTCTCCTGCGGCGTGAAAATACTTTCACCTGAACATGACGACTGTCTATCCTCATCTAGCCCGTCACAATCTCCTTCTAAATTCTCAAAATAACCAGACCACGACTCCGGTGAAGGAGTTTGACCTGAAATATTAGCTCTTTCCTTTTTCAATCTACTCCAAAATTCTTTATCATTCCCTAGTGTAAAATCCTCCATCATCTTTTTCCTTTCTAAACTATCCCATTCCCGACTTTTCCTCTTCAGCAATTTATTATATTCCCTATTCTTAACTCTATAAATATTCAACGCTTCTAACAGCAATTCTTCCTCCTGGCACTGCCTAACAATTTCTAATTCTTTTTCTACCTCCTGCTTTAACGTTTTACATTCCTCATCATAATATCCTCTATCTCTTGATTTAACTTTCCTTTCTACCACTTTACTAGACCGCTGGTGCACATACTCACATAACTCGGCAAGGACTTCCTCAGCACCGCAATCTATATTTCTAATCTTCTCTAATCTATCCATTACTTCCGGTCTCGCTATTATCTCATTCATGTTATCAATTTCTTTATTATTCCAATCTCTTTTTAACTGTTTTCGAACTCTAACCTTCTACTGACCGACTGTCTCATACCTCTTTACAATACCGCTCCTCTCACCTTCATCCTCTATACCCAACTCTAGCTTAACTGACCACTGATCTGAACAAACTGACTGAAGTACCTCAACGTCAACTGATAGAGCTGCAAGTCCACAGTCAACCAACACATAATCTATCAGACTCGGACGAGCTCCCGACATACAGCTAAACTCCCTTACTCCCCCATCAGTTCCAAATCTCCCATTCCCAATTATTAGACCATTCTCCGAGCATAGCTCCAAGAGTCTTCTCCCCCAACAATTCACCTTCCTATCCATATCTCTGCTACTTCTAGGCATTCTATACTCAGAAGGAACCAAGTCTGGCACTTCTCGGAACGAGACACTCTCCATTTCCTATACAGCACCCGTATGAGCGTAGAATTCCCCTATAACAACAAAAACATCCTCTGTAAAATCCCTTTTTAGTCTACATAACTCTTCAGCTAACACATCCCATGTTTCCTCTCTATTATAGGAACTATTCTGAGGCGCTATATACACAGATCCTAAAGTCATCCATTTGTTAGATGAGCTTTTGTAAGTGTTCAACATGCCTATCAATCTCTTGGGACACCCCAATTTCAACAAGGGAAGTTAAAAGATAAACCGCCACATGAGCGATAAAATAGCTAATTTTTGCTATCATGAGCATCGCTATAAAGCTGCCTAAGAAAAAAGCCATGTGCATTCAATCTTCTATTATTTTTTTTCCAAACAAGGGCGGATCTAGAGCAAAATTTTGAGGGGTGGGGCTATTATGACAAGGGTACAGATAAGTAAAATCTTTGGAGGAGGGGGGTCAATGTAACAAGGGCGCCAATAATTGACTAAATTGACAAATTTATTAATAAAGATTGAAAGATAGAAAAAAACATAAGGAATGAGGGCACCAGAAAAAATCATGGGGGAATCCCCCTTAGGTCCACCACTGCGCCCAACATTATAATTTGCAAGGAGGGGTTTTAAAAAGTTCGAAGAGGGTCTGGTCGATTAGAATTAAAACATGCGGTATCAGTGCAGGTAAAGTAAAATTCACCCCCGTCCGTGCTGATTTTTGCTACCAAATCCCAGTGCAACTCCTAAGACGTCCTAATACGTATATATATATATATATATATATATATATATATATATATATATATATATATATATATATATATATATATATATATATATATATATATATATATATATATATATATATATATATATATATATATATATATATATATATATATATATATATATATATATATATATATATATATATATATATATATATATATATATATATATATATATATATATATATATATATATATATATATATATATATATAGTTATATAGGGAGATCCGCAGTGGCGGATCTCCCTGGATCCACCACTGCCTTACACTCTGGTTTTCTTTCCTTGTTAGGGAGGAGAGCAGAGGCCTAATAGGTGTTTTTTAATACCAAAATTTTATAACTCTCACTGGGTTTTAGGGTATAAACATAATTATTTAAAAGGAAGGATTGGGGAAAAAGGGCGTGGGGGTATTTGCCCTTCGATAAACATTGACTCGTAAGAGCTGGACTAGAACTTCCAATTTCCAATCAAATGAGCCCTCTCTGAAGTTTATACGAGAATCCCTTCCTGCCCCCGGGCCCTGGGGGGTTTTGTCGACGCCTGGGGGGTTTTGTCGGGCTATTTGCCCTCCAATCTCGTTTGACTCTTAAAAAGTGAACAAGAATTTTCAATTTCCAATCAAATATGTATTCTCTAAAGTGTATACGATTGTCCTTTCCATAAAAAATAATATAAAGGAGTTGAAATATGCTAAAAAGAGAACATCTGCCCTCAGGGCTGTGGGACATATGTCATCCTTAAAGATCTAATTTCCACAAAGACCTAATAGTTTTGAAAATGATAGTCGTTCCTGAAAGAAAAAAACTTGTCAAATTTATTATAATAAATATTTTGTCTTTATTTTGAAATACAAATATTTTATATCTTGTGTCGGCACTAAGTCTTAAATTTAGTAATGACATATGAAAAATTCTCAAGAGATTATATGTCTTGAAGAGCTAGAGCGACCTTTTTTGCAAGTTTGGTCAAATTAAGTTTAATTAGATGACAGTATTGAAAACAGTTCTGTGCTGACAATTTAGTACAAATTTAACACATCTTTACATGGTGATGAAAACTTCATTAACATTTTTAACCCTTTCTACAGTCCACCAGGTAATAGAAAGAATAATTAAAAGCAAAAATAAAAACATCTACATCTTTACATGACAAGCTAAGATGGAATGGAAAAAATTTTTCATTTTCAAAGAAGGAAATAAAAAGGGGCATAGGATAATTCAACCCTCAAGATCATCTTATGCAAGCAACAGAACATAATGAATTTAGAAACTATAAGCTCAAATATGCATTACCGTCGAGTACATGGATTAACATCACATAACTGAAAATGGAGCTTAGTCGATTAAAACTATTTTAAGACACACAAGTCGATTTTGTAGTGTCTACAGACTATTAGTGGTACTGTTTACTCCTAAAAGAGCATTTTGTTATTAGGGGGATGTAATTTTTGAGTTTTCAGTAAAGCTCTAATTTCGGAATTCTACAATTATCGGAAACATATGACCAGCTAGTTGGGAGATATCTTGCGCAACCTGCGAAACATGAATTCTATCTGTCAGCTTCAAGTTTTCTCTTTCATTTCGAAAGAAAAACTTTCATTTGCTATTTCCTTTCATTTCGCACGTGCAAAATTTGGTGACATTTATCATATAATTGGCCATGCCATTGAAAAGTTATCGATATCATACCTAGCGACACGCTTTGAAAGCCTTGAATATTTTTCGTTTATTTTCTGTAGGCTTCTTATCAAATTTTCCGCTCCTAAGAAAACACTGTTTTTTGAGCCAAGTTTTTGTTTCCAGTAGAACACCAGGTTTTCAAAGAGTTCTTGGTAACAAAGTGTAAAAAAGGAGAAACTCGGCAAATTAGTAACAAAAACTAGAAAAATAGAATTTTTATCATAATACATAAGCTAGGTACTTCTATGAAATGCCCCCTACCTAATGTTCTTTAAATATATTTATATGGCGCTCAATCCTAATGAAATATACCAAAGTAAGATCAAAACATAAAAATTTAGAAACAAATTTGGGCAATATTAGAAACATATTTGCACATTAGGGGGGGGGGCAGGGGTCACAAAATAAGGACGAAACAACAATCTTAACTTCTCTCTACCTACATATATGATTTTTCACCTACATTTTTTTCTTTCTCTTTTCTTTTAATTTGGCCCCGACTACAGCCATAAATCGGAGAAGTTCATATGAGTCTGTTCAACAAAAAAATGGATTTATAATTTTTTGTCTAAATTTCTAAGATAGTTGGTGAGGAAAGTGTGTAAATTCCTCTTTTTCACTTTCCTGAGGTCTTCTCAACAAAACTAAAAACAAACTAAAATAAAATTCTCAAATTTGGAAAACTGTTTTCCGCGGGGGGTTATTTTCCCGAGGGGAGTATATTTCCTATGGGGATATTTTCGGCGAGGGGTATTTTCCTCGGGACTGGAGGGGGGGGGGGTAAACACCTAATACCCAACCGTTGTTCATATCAATTTTCATTCGTCCTGTAAACACTTAGCTGTTTACACGTACTTAGCTGTAGACACACGTGTAAACCTCTTTTTAAGTTCTTTCTATATGCCCTTTTATATTGGCAGATGTGATGGTTTACGTAAATTCCAAAGATAGACGATAAACGTTGGTACATGGTCTTTATTAAATAACGCGAGAATACACATAGAGAAAATAAGGTAGCACAAGAACAACTAGCTACGACGGAGGTGAAAGATGGACTGCCTTTAGAAATGAGCGAAGAATGTAACTTTCCTGGAACGGAAGTTCCAGCCCTGGGAACGACCACTTTCCCACGACTAGCTTTAGTCCCAAGAGCTCCCCCTGGACCGCTATTGTTGACACATAAATCCCCAACTAACTACGAAATGAGATACCGGGAAAAGCTTCTCGAATTGATGTTAAATACTTTACAGATTCTCCCCCCCTGTTTTAAGTTAAATTTTCCAAATTTGGCTTATCCCCTTCTCATTAAACCCCCAAACTTTAATTGAATTCAAAACATTCCCTTCCCAAATTACTCACTTCTCGCCTACTAACATTCTACAGCATGAACTAGTAAACAATTACATAATACAAACACTACACAATACTTGCATAAGTAAAAACTTACATAGTATAAACGAACCACACTAACAACAGTAGTCGGAAACTGGATATTTTAACACTTCATTTTTCTTTGTATATTTTAAAATAGACTTGTTCCCCATACCCCTGAATTTGATGAGGACAAGGAAAGTTGGGATTATGTATAAACTTTGAATTAGGGCAAAAGGAATGACCGGGAAAGGCTAATTAATCCTGAAAATACCAGCGACAAATAAATGAAATTGCAAACTCTAAAAATCATACCATGCAGCAATGACGTTAAGATATTATTCCCAATAAAATCCTCGGGGTTTTATTGCTATGGAACGCCTCGGTTTTGACCTATTTGGTTTTGCTCTACTAACTTGTGGTTCGACAAATGGCAGTACTACTGTTGATATCTCTGCATAACTATTAGCGCTACGCATTAAAACCATCCCGTGAGGCATCAACCTCATCTCGCGAGATATTACAACCAGCTCCCTCTCCCTGGGTAGCCAAACCGCCCTGCGAGGAATCAGTACCATCTCGCAGAGCAGCAAAAAAAAACCATCCCAAGAGGCATCAGTACCATCCCACGGGACCTAAAAACCAGCTCCCTTTACCTGGGTAGCCAAACCGCCCTGCGAGGCATCAGTACCATCTCGCAGTGCAACAAAAAAAAAACATCCAGTGAGGCATCAGTACCATCGCACGTGACATTACAACCAGCTCCCTTTTCCTGGGTAGCCAAACCGCCCTGCGTGGCATCAGTACCATCTCGCAGTGCAACAAAAAAAAACCATCCCGTGAGTCATCAGTACCATCCCACGGGACCTTAAAACCAACTCCATTTTCCTGGGTAGCCAAACCTCCCTGCAAGGAATCAGCACCATCACGCAGAGCAACAAAATAACCCATCACGTGAGGCATCAGTACCATCCCACGGGACTTAAAAACCAGCTCCCTTTTCCTGGGTAGCCAAACCGCCCTGCGAGGAATCAGTACCATCTCGCAGTGCCTTCTCATTATCATTGAGTCCAAATTTCACCCTCGTCAGCGCAGAAAGAAATTCATCGGAAAAGAAGACGTGTCTTCTTTCCCCACTATCTGTTCTATCTGTTCATATTGTATTGCAACCTTATACGCATCACCTAAACAAAAAACAATTCTGCACTATTCTCTAACAAATACCGTTTGTAGGACGGTCTGATCCACTCCTTGAATAAATTTAGAGCAAATCTTCCAAGAACTACACCATCATCCCTGGCTTCTAAGGACTCCCTAAATGACCTTCCTAATCTTTGCATCCTTCTATAGAATAGATATACCCTTTTCCTTAAATTGAGCCACGCCTACAAACCCTGCAACCATTTTGCCTACTATTTTGCCTGGGGTATATACTACAAGTAATCCACCTTTTAAACTTGCCAATTTTATAATCGTGGGATCCAGATTCCCAAAAAAGGAGCGAAACAAACCATGGGCCAAAAATGGCGCAAAGCTTTTGAATCAGACCAATTTAACAACAACTGAAAAATTTTTTTTTTTAACTTTGCAACAAACTCAATTTTTGTAACTTTGTAACAAATTTTGTAACAAACTTAATTATTTTTTCACTTTCTGACTTTGTGAGTGGCGTTATTACTAAAAAAAGGGTCAATTAGCGATCCTATTACTTGGGACTGTTGAGGCTGTTCTATTGGAGGATTAATTGGGGTGGTGCTCAGGGGAGTTGGAGGGTTTGTTGGGACCCATGTCTTGATCTTTTGAAGGTAATCATAAAGTTCATCTTGATCGAAATCAGGATCATTTGAGTCAAATAAAAAGAGGTGGAAATATGCCATTTCCCCTCCACTGTTTTACAAAATCAAAAGCAACCTTTTTGTTATATCCAGTTTCCGCCGGATCGAGAATAGGAATAAAAACTGACATATTGAGATTAAAATTTGAAAAGCAGTTATTCTAAAAATTTAAATATTTGTTTTAAACACAGCTCCTTAATTACGGACGACAGATTTTGGGCAATAAACTTCACCTTTAACAAGAAGGGTCTAATAAAATTTACTGGGTTGTTTAGTCGTGCTAAATCACTTACGAAAGGTCGTCTGTCTTACATCTAATTGCAGTTGGTCTCAATTAAATCACTAGCGTCAAATGGAGTCACAATTGAGAATTAATTTTCGATTATCGAATTCAAAATGTTAAATTTTGTTTGGAAACTGTCAAATGTAGATCACACTTCAACTGTATAAAATCAGGTAAAAAAAAAAACCAAACGTATAATGGCTAAGTGAAGGTAGAAATCAACCGGAGACTCTCAGTTGTAGAAATTTGAATTAGTATGTAGAAGCTATCGCGAGGAAATCCATATTAGGCATTGTGTAACAGCCTATTTCAAAATGTTAATTTAAAAGAAAGTGTTTCTCAAGAAGGCGCTTTGAATATAAAAAAGTTCAATACCTCGTAACATTTCGATGCCTTTTTATCAGTCTTTTGTAGTATTTGCCGTTCAATATCACAAGCATTTTTGGTAGCGGGCGAAATAGCTCTTCAATATGTTGCCAGTATTTAGCGTAAGATGTCCTAAATACTTATAACGGTCACTCAAATGTCACTTGGAGGTTTTCCCCTAGTGATATATGCTCCACTAATCTTAACCGCTTGCCACCACTCTGTAAACCTCATTTTAGGTTCTGTTTATATGCCCTTTTGTATTGGCAGATGTGATGGTTTACGTAAATTCCAAAGATAGACGATAAACGTTGGTACATAGTCTTTATTAAATAACGTGAGAATACACATAGAGAAAATAAGGTAGCACAAGAACAACTAGCTACGACGGAGGCGAAAGATGGACTGTCTTTAGAAATGAGCGAAGAATGTAACTTTCCTGGAACGGAAGTTCCAGCCCTGGGAACGACCACTTTCCCACGACTAGCTTTAGTCCCAAGAGCTCCCCCCTGGACCGCTATCGTTGACACATAAATCCCCAACTAACTACGAAATGAAATACCGGGAAAAGCTTCTCGAATTGATGTTAAATACTTTACACACGTTCATTAGTCCACCGTTTTATTAAAAGAATCTTTTCGCGTTACATTTCAATACAAACAACAGAGCAAAATTTTGATAACTACAAAATAGGACGTTATGAACCAATACAACCAGATTTTTATCTCAGCTTGTTACCACCTTAAATCAATGAATAATGTTGAAACTCTGTCGGTCTCTTCAGTCTTCGGGTTTAGAATTACAGACAGGATGCTTTGTTTAAGAAAGTCTCTACCCAGTTTTGACACCATACTCCGGTTCAGAATACCCTGTAATCACTCTAGATACTGTGTTGATTTGCGTAATAAATCTTTCTTTCCCTTTAAAAATGGGAGTTAGTATTTGGGCCCATGTGATACTAACTGAGGTGCCAAACGTGCAGAGACTGTATACCACACGGGGTTCTCCAAAATCTATCAATCAAGTACAAGCTTAAGCTCAGAAGTTGCGAATGAAAACAAATGTTTAAAATATTTTAATGAGAGGCAATAGAAAAGTAACTGGTTTCAGTTTGAAAATAGGCGTTCTTGAATAATTGGCCTTAAAAGTCAGTATAGCAATGGGCTTTAAAAACGCTATGGAAAGAATTTAGCAAATTGGGGGGGGGAGGATCTTAAGTATTTTGGTATTGGAAATGTTTTATAACCAGGGTTTTAGAATTCTGAAAAATAGGAAGTGGAAACATTGCATAGATCTAACAATATATAATTTTAGCTTCCATATAAATTAGTTGGTTGTAGGGGTTTGAGCCGTGTGTTTAAACTTACAGTTACTACGTATTCTGCCAGTTACGGTTGTATCCCTGCAACCATGACTAAGAAGAAAAAAAGAAAGCGAGACAACAAAATAAGTGACTGCTCCCCAGCGATTTGACTGCTTAACTTGGAAAGATATAATTTCTTTGTTTTCTCAAGATTATCCGACCGATTTGTTATCAATATTGAATCGTAATATTATCTACACAACTGTATGGCATCATCAAGGAGCTAAATTTGGAAGGAATTTCATTTTATTTACATTTTTTGACAAATTGGCTAGTAAAAAAATTGTGGGGAGGGTGGTTAAAATATTGTAACCCCACCTCTTCTCTTCCTGCATTTGATCCATAATATCACTGACATGTAAAAGAGATTTTTGCTTTTCTATACGGCTTCGTGTATCCGTTTCAAACAATAAATAATAATATATAAATGGATGTCCACGTAATTGTGTTAATTAGGTACTGATAGCCTAAATTTTACTGTCCGTTTTTATTTTATATTTTTCGGGCTAAATCAACAACACTACCTATTAAACATTGAAATATAATTTAAGGAGAATAATAACTACCTTCATAAATATCAGTTCACCGTTTACATTATTGTAATAAGTTTTCAGAAAAGTTAACACGTCAGCAATCAGTTTCAAGATTCTCAACAAGGGAATGGTAACTTGGTAAAATTTGGTAACTTGGGAATGCATATTTGGCATCAGCGAGGCGTTGAGGAGGGGACAGCCCCTTTCATATACGGAATAATTTCTGTTTATTTTAAGTTTTAATATTGCTCCTTACTTTAAGTTAGAAAAAATTTGTTTTTTATTTAATTTAAAGAATCTAACAAATTAGTTACTTGGGTACTCGTGTACTCGTGTCAAAAGGCAGATCTAGAGCAACATCTTGGGTAAGGGGCAATGTGACAAGGGTGCCAATAATTTACCAAATTGACAAGTTTATTTTTAAAAAAGGTAAAAACAAGAAAAAACAAATGAAGATTCTAGAAAAATCTTGGTAGGGAGTGGTTGTTTCCCCTGCTTCCACCCTGAATCCGATACAGTTCATGGTGTTTCCAGTGTACTTTTATGAAACCATAGAATCTTGTCGAACTGTCAAATCAGTCTGTGCCAAGATCTTACATCACCACTTCCAACAAATGTATCATTGTTTTTTAATGGAAAAGAATCTCTGGGGATATTGATTTGATCGCCGCTTAGGATAAAATTTAGCAAGTACGCTACACAACGTCTTAGACGTAAAAATTATTTATGACACCCATCAAGTGCGTATCCTTTGCTTGTAAGTTTCCACTAATTAGGCTAGATTTCCCTTTGGGTTTATGATTTTATTGCTGTTTTACCAGCAAAGAATGAATCTTCGTACAGCACAACAGCAGAAATATTTATAACCAACTAGCGCGCTTTGATATTAAATTAAATAAAAAAAAACAAGTTTTTTTTTTAACTGAAAGTAAGGAACGACATTAAAACTTAAAACGAACAGAAATTATTCCGTATGTGAAAGGGGTTATCTCCTCCTTAATGCCGCGCTCTTTTCGCGAAAGTTTTTTATTGTTAAAAAAAAAATAGAGTTGTGAGAAAGACAAACTTTAGCGTAAAGAGCAATGCGTTGAGTAGGGGACTGCCCCCTTCATACGCACAAAAAATTTTCTTTGTTTTAAGTTTTAACGTCGTTCCTTACTTGCAGTTAAAAAAACTTTTTTTTAGCTAATTTTTGAATACTTTTGAATTAACACGGGGTTTGATTTTGGCTCACCGTACACGAATAATTAAAAAAATGAATATTGATTTTACTTTTATTAGGTTAAATGGCTTTCTCGAAACCTGTTTAATTTTATTTACGAACGTTTTTATTAGTAATAAATATACGTAACTTACGAATTAACTTACGTAACGAACCTCTATATTCTTATATTTTTAATACGTATATTACAGGGTTCGCCCCCTAGTCAATACCTTGCTCTTTAAGTTAAAGTTCGAATTTGTTCCAATTCTTTAAAAAAGACCCCTTAATCACACATGCCGTTAAATAAATAGCTCTTATGAAAGTACTAAATGATCTTTGGCGTAAAGAGCGAGGTATTGACTGGGGGGTGAACCCACTCATATACTTAGTGGTTTTTTGTCGTTTTAAGTCTTGATGTTGCTCCTTACTTTCAGTTAAAAAACTTGTTGTTTTTTATATATAATTTCTGATCTTTTTTTAAATAATGCTGGGAAATCCGGCGCCCCCTTCATAGCAATGTCCCATCTCCCATGAAAACTTCCTTCATGGTAAGATCCTCCCACACAACCCCCAACCCACTCCCCCCTCTACCAGAAAAAATCCCCTCTGAAAACGTCTGTATACTTCCCGATAACCAATACTATATGTTAACATTTGGTAAAGTTAATAACTTTCACCCCTCCCCCCGGGGACTTCGGGGAATTAAGTCATCCTAAAAGACATAGTTATCATATTTTCGACCATGTTGAACAAAATGGCTATCTCAAAATTTTGATCTGGTGACTTTGGGAAAACAATGAGCGTGGGAGGAAGCCTAATTGCCCTCCATTTTTTTTGGTCACTTAAAAAGGGCACTAGAACTTTTAATTTCCGTTCGAATGAGCCCTCCCATGATATTCTAGGACCACTGGGTCGATACGATCACCCTTGGGAAAAACAAAAAAACAAAAAACAAACAAATAAACACGCATCCGTGATCTTTCTTCCGGCAAAAAATGCAAAATTCCACATTTTGTAGATAGGATCTTGAAACCTCCGCAGTAGAGTTCTCTGATACGCTGAATATGATGGTGTGATTTTCATTAGGGTTTTATAACTTTTAGGGGGTGTTTTCCCCTTTTTTCGAAAATCAGCCAAATTTTCTCAGGCGCGTAACTTTTGATAGGTAGGACTAAACTTGATGAAACTTATATATTATAAATCAGCATTAAAATTTGATTGTTTTGATGCATCTATTGGTATCAAAATTTCGTTTTCTACAGTTTCGGTCACCATTGAGCCGGGTCGCTCCTTAATTACATCTGCAATGCCTCTATACATGGCTGGGTTTCTTAACCAATTATGTAGGGTGTGTGAGTTATTTGATTCAATTTTTGTAAGATGTTTTGTCAAGAGAAAGCTACGTCTCTCCCTTATTGTTGTTAATCCATTCTCCATAAGCAGAAACTTGGTGCTTGTGGGTTTCCTAAGACCAAATATGAGACGTATTATATCATTTTGTGTTGTTTCAATTTTTTGCATCTGGGTCTTTGCACATGCACCATAGACAATGAGTCCATAGTCAATATGGGGTCTTATATGTGATTTATAAAACTGGAGTAAGGTTTTCTCCTTACAGCCCCAGGGTGTGGAAAGAAGTCTTTTTAGTATATTTGTTTTCCTATAGCATTTTTTATTCTGTTTGAAATGTGGAGGTGGAAATTAAGTTTTTGGTCAAGCATGCGACCTAGGTAATTAATATGATTATCATCTGAAATAGTTGTTCCATTTGGAGTTAGTTTTGCATTAACATGGTTTCGCTTTCGGTGAAATTGGATTATTTTTGACTTGGTAGGTGCAATGGGTAAATCTGAACGTTTAGAGAATTTTTCAAATTGGAAAAGTGACATTTGCAGAATTGACTGTGATATCTCAAAGGTCTTGCCAGATGACCATAGCACCAGATCGTCAACATATTGTAGATTCGCGTGGGGGAGGTTCATGTCCCAGAGATATAGGGCAAAGAGGAGGCAACTGAGGACTGCTCTCTTAGGTAGACCTTTGGTTATTGTCTTTTGGGGTGAAGAGGCTGAACCAACACAAACAATGAAACTTCGCACTTTTATGAAGGATTTTATAAAAGATACTTGCTTGGGGGATAGTCCAAGGTTTGCAAGTTTGTTTAAAAGGATTTGGTGGTTCACATTGTCATATGCCTCTTCAAAATCTAGAAAAGCTGCAACTAGGACATTATTTTTTGAGAATGATTCATTTATTGCATTTGTTAGCAAAATGAAAGCATCTGTTGAGGAGTGGTGTTTCCTGAATCCAGTTTGAGTGTGAGGGATCATATTATTTTTTTCAACAAACCAGAGGAGTCTGTAATAGATTAGTTTAGCCATTATTTTCCCCATCACAGGAGTAATCATTATGGGCCTATAGGACTCAGGGTTATCCTTGGGTTTAATTTTCTTTAGGATTGGTAAGAGGGACAAACATTTCCAAATATTGGGGAAAATAGAAGATGCCCAAGCGTGATTATAACAATTTAGCAGTTCCTGTTTGTATGATGGGGTGAAATTCTTTATCCATGTAGGGTGTATATTGTCATAGCTGCCGCTAGTTTTGGTCCTAATATGATGTATTGCATTATTCATTTCCTGGATTGAAAATAATCTAGTTATATACTTGGATCCTGGGCGTGGTTGGTAACTTGGGTTCATAAGAATTGGTAACATTTTGCTTCGATTATTTGATGTTAGCTTATTAACAAAAAGAGTTTCAAATGGCTTAGCTTTTTCATTATCATTGTCATAATGGGTATTATTATGTATAAGCTCATACAGGAGTGGGTTGGGGGAAGTCTTTTTCCCACAGATGTGGCTTATGAATTTATGTATAATTGGCTCATGTGTCTCTCTGGAGAGATTATTTGCAAAATTATTCCAGTATTTATATTTAGCATCTATTATCCTCCTGAGACCTGACCATACAAATACTTTTCCGATTATGTTAATTTCTTTGTAGTTGACTTAAAAAAAATCATTTTGACCATTCATCAACTAAACAGAAAGTTGACCCCCCATCTCTCCCTCTGGAGGATGGCCACAGGTGCGGACATTGGGTCCCTGTCGAGCTAAAAGTATAGTAAAAATCTGTTTCGTCTATTAAAAAAATTTGTCAAAATATTGAAAACAAAACATTACTCTTCATGAAATTTCTTGAAGCAGTTGTTGTCTCGTGTCAAGCAGAGAATGCTTTTACACTGCGAGCAAATCTATCTTGACCTTTAGAGCATCCAGGCCTTCTGCACCTGACTGCGTTCGCCAAGTCACAAAATTCTGTTAGATGCAGTGCAGCTCTGGCATGTGGTGGAGAGTATTGGCTTCTTTTTCACGCTCAAAACACGGTGCTTAGTTTCACCCAAGAGTTCTTCGTCGTTATTTTCTTGACCTCGTGACCCCGAGCTTCCAAAATTCAGCAAACACTCGGCCACGTTGAAACGAGGGTCAATGAGCTGTTTGAGGTCACCAGAAACTTCTGGGCCATGGCCCTTCACCTCATGAAATGCATTGGGTAGTGCAGCATCCACAAAATGATGAAACAGGCGCACAGTTCATTTTTTAGTACGCGTCTCGAACCGGTAATAGCTAACCGTGCGGTCTACAAGGTTGACTCCACCCATGTAGGTGCTATAGTCGGAGACTACTCGTGGACATTTGACCTGCACGTAAGACCCCTGGCGTGCTGTCATACCGTTTGACCTCTGTCTCCTCTTTTATGCCTTTGCAGTTTGAAGAAAGGAGAACCACTTTTTTATCATACCACTGGGTCACGGCCACTTTTCTATCTGAGCGCACAGACATGACAGAGGTTACTCTGCCCTTTCTTTTCATTTCCGTTTCGGTAAAAAGCGTTGGGCCGTTGGCTCCCAAACGGTTCTTCATGATAGTTCCGGTCGCATTTATTTTTCTTTTATATATATAAAATATATATAAAATATTATATATAATAAAATATTGTTTAGCAATGGAGTATACTAAAAAGTTGAAAGTGATAGAGACATCAGTATCAAGATGACCTCGTGACTTGACCTAGCATTACTTCTCGACTGTATTCTGTATAATGCACAAGTACTATTGAGCAGCTTTGTCAATATAAAATATGCTTTAGCATTCTATTATACTAAAACGTTGATACTAATAAAGATGTTGATGCCAAGAAAAGAGTTGTAATAAAGAAATTCAGAACAATCCTTAGAAATCAACTAGTGAGACGATTATAGGTATGAACCATCAAGAACCGTAAGCACTAATCACCCTAGCCATCAAAGACCTCAACCCCCAAGGGACCCGTCTCCCCAACCACCAAGGGGTCCCCACCCTCCAATTTTTTGAGGGCCCCCCCCCAGTTTTCAATATAGAGGTTCCATTAAGAGTTATAAATGTATAATAAAAAAGTTGTCAGAACGTCATCAGACCTGATCTTTCAGGACTTTGACTAGCAAACACTTCGAAAACTCAATTCTAACACTTTTTTGCTTAACATTATCAAGATATATCATTTAGAATGTTATCTTTTAAAAGTCCCCCATGGCCTAACATGTTTCCTCATTATGACTTTTCTATTTAATAACCTTAGGCACTTCCAATTCAACTGATCATGCAATGATCCAGCAATAAATCAATATTAAAAAGAAATTACGACCACTTTAAAAATTAAAACACTTCGAAACACCTATTTTCAAGCACATTTTTTGACCGACTAATTTAGAGCGGCTACATACAGTTTGAAAGACGTTTACCAAACGTGGAATTATTCTTTGTTCCTAAGCAATGAGCAAACTTCAGACACAGAAATTAAATTTCAGATGAATCTATAGAGTTTAAGCTTCGTTCATTTTAAGCCTTTTTATCAAATTTTTTATTATTTTTGCGGGTTGAATTCAGAAGGACTTTTGAGGTGAAGTGATGAGTTTGAAAAAAAAATAAATAGAGTTATTAATTGAAATGAAGGCAGATAGTTTGTCACTGTGCCAAAGAAGAAAGTTAATTGGGAGGGGAATTCAGCGTATGGATATTAAAAAATGGGGTGTCACCTACAGGTTCAATATACGTTTCATCTTCTGAATCAGTTTCATAAAATTCAGCATAGTTTAAAGGTCCAAAAATTATGACTTTGAGAACCCCCGCCCCCCAGAACTTTCAGAGCAATAGTCCAAAGAGATTGTAACAACATCCTCAGTAATCAAATACAAGAAATATTTAGGCAGAGGTTGAAATAAATCAAAACAAACTATGAGCATTTGGACTTTCAAAAAGGTGACAAAGCAATATCTCAAGAACAACTTATATTAATAAGTTAGATCTTTAAGAATACATCCTGGGGGATTTTGAACTAGCCAGAAGGCACTATGTGTATACTTTTAGTACTACAACTACAGTTACTGTAACTAATGATGCTAAGAGTACTAAGGTGAAGTCGCCCCCCCCCCCTTGTTCCCCTTATGGGCGCCCATGAAAATATATAGTCTGAATTATATATGGTAAAACTCTAGACAGGCTTTTTGTTGCTATCCTGGGAAGGGGTTAGGTTACAAAAATGGGATGGGTTTACAGACTAAAGTATGTCCTGGAAAGATATTTTGAACTAGCCAACCCATCTCTAATCCTTTCCCCAATAGAGGGCATTGGCCTTTGATGACCTTTAACAACCTTTGTTTTATAAAAGTGAAACCATGCAGAATCGATCTTCTGCTTAAAAAAAAAGTTTTTTCCGCTTTACAACTTTGCTCAATCCAAATTTGGGAAGTTTCAAAGATCTGGAAACACATTTCCTAAATTTAGGAAAAAATCCTTGATATGGCTTAAAATTCTACTCCAATTACAGGAATTGCATTTTCAAACTAAAACCAGAGAAAAAGAAACTCAAAATTAAGATATAATGTTGTTTTTTAAAAATTCCAAGACTTTGTTTTTGGCCCTGGATTCATCACTGAAAGTTTCGTTTTCCTAACCTAACTCTTCCAAGATTCAAAAATAGCTTGTCTAGAATTTTACCTTACATGTTTTCTGCTAATTTTTACACTCACTCTTGTCTTAACTGTCTGCCCAAAAATTGAATAAATAATGACAAAATCAAGAAACATAAAATATTTTGGAAATATTGAATATGGGCTAGGCTAGCCTATTTTTATGCACCTTGGGGGTGGGGGGAGGGAGGAAAGTTGAATTACAATCAAAATGTGCTATCTATAATTATTTAATTTGCAAGGTTTCACAAGGATTGTTTAAGGTCATCAAATATCGGTGCCTTCTATAGGGAGAAGGAGATTTTGTAGTTTCTACAGACTATTCATGGAACTGTTTACTCCAAAAAGAGCATTATGTTATTAGGGGGATGTAATTTTTGAGTTTTCAGTAAAGCTCTAATTTCGGAATTCTACAATTATCGGAAACATATGACCAGCTAGTTGGGAGATATCTTGCGCAACCTGCGAAACATGAATTCTATCTGTCAGCTTCAAGTTTTCTCTTTCATTTCGAAAGAAAAACTTTCATTTGCTATTTCCTTTCATTTCACACGTGCGAAATTTGGTGACATTTATCATATAATTGGCCATGCCATTGAAAAGTTATCGATATCATACCTAGCGACACGCTTTGAAAGCCTTGAATATTTTTCGTTTATTTTGTGTAGGCTTCTTATCAAATTTTCCGCTCCTAAGAAAACACTGTTTTTTGAGCCAAGTTTTTGTTTCCAGTAGAACACCAGGTTTTCAAAGAGTTCTTGGTAACAAAGTGTAAAAAAGGAGAAACTCGGCAAATTAGTAACAAAAACTAGAAAAATAGAATTTTTATCATAATACATAAGCTAGGTACTTCTATGAAATGCCCCCTACCTAATGTGCTTTAAATATATTTCTATGGCGCTCAATCCTAATGAAATATACCAAAGTAAGATCAAAACATAATACTTTAGAAACAAATTTGGGCAATATTAGAAACATATTTGCACATTAGGGGGGTAAGGGTCACAAAATAAGGACGAAACAACAATCTTAACTTCTCTCTACCTAATATACATGATTTTTCACCTACATTTTTTTTCTTCTTTTCTTTTAATTTGGCGCCGACTACAGCCATAAATCGCAGAAGTTCATATGAGTCTGTTCAAAAAAAAAAATGGATTTATAATTTTTTGTCTAAATTTCTAAGATAGTTGGTGAGGAAAGTGTGTAAATTCCTCTTTTTCACTTTCCTGAGGTCTTCTCAACAAAACTAAAAACAAACTAAAATAAAATTCTCAAATTTGGAAAACTGTTTTCCGCGGGGGGTTATTTTCCCGAGGGGAGTATATTTCCTATGGGGATATTTTCGGCGAGGGGTATTTTCCTCGGGAGTGGAGGGGGGGGGGAAAACACCTAGAACCCAACCGTTGTTCGTATCAATTTTCATTCGTCCTGTAAACACTTAGCTGTTTACACGTACTTAGCTGTAGACACACGTTCATTAGTCCCCCGTTTTATAAAAAGAATCTTTTTGTGTTACATTTCAATACAAACAACAGAGCAAAATTTTGATAACTACAAAATAGGACGTTATGAACCAATACAACCAGATTTGTATCTCAGCTTGTTACCTTATTAAATCAATGAATAATGTTGAAACTCTGTCGGTCTCTTCAGTCTTCGGGTTTAGAATTACAGACAGGATGCTTTGTTTAAGAAAGTCTCTACCCAGTTTTGACACCATACTCCGGTTCAGAATACCCTGTAATCACTCTAGATACTGTGTTGATTTGCGTAATAAATCTTTCTTTCCCTTTAAAAATGGGAGTTAGTATTTGGGCCCATGTGATACTAACTGATGTGCCAAACGTGCAGAGACTGTATACCACACGTGGTTCTCCAAAATCTATCAATCAAGTACAAGCTTAAGCTCAGAAGTTGCGAATGAAAACAAATGTTTAAAATATTTTAATGAGAGGCAATAGAAAAGTAACTGGTCTTCAGTTTGAAAATAGGCGTTCTTGAATAATTGGCCTTAAAAGTCAGTATAGCAATGGGCTTTAAAAACGCTATGGAAAGAATTTAGCAAATTGGGGGGGGGGGGTGGATCTCAACCATTTTGGTATTGGAAATGTTTTATAACCAGGGTTTTAGAATTCTGAAAAATAGGAAGTGGCAACATTGCATAGATCTAACAATATACAATTTTAGCTTCCATATAAATTAGTTGGTTGTAGGGGTTTGAGCCGTGTGTTTAAACTTACAGTTACTACGTATTCTGCCAGTTACGATTGTATCCCTGCAACCATGACTAAGAAGAAAAAAAGAAAGCGAGACAACAAACAAATAAACACGCATCCGTGATCTTTCTTCTGGCAAAAAATGCTAAATTCCACATTTTTGTAGATAGGATCTTGAAACCTCCGCAGTAGAGTTCTCTGATACGCTGAATATGATGGTGTGATTTTCATTAGGGTTTTATAACTTTTAGGGGGTCTTTTCCCCTTTTTTCGAAAATCAGCCAAATTTTCTCAGGTGCGTAACTTTTGATGGGTAGGACTAAACTTGATGAAACTTATATATTTAAAATCAGCATTAAAATGTGATTCTTTTGATGTATCTATTGGTATCAAAATTCCGTTTTCTACAGTTTCGGTCACCATTGAGCCGGGTCGCTCCTTAATTACATCTGCAATGCCTCTATACATGGCTGGGTTTCTTAACCAATTATGTAGGGTGTGTGAGTTATTTGATTCAATTTTTGTAAGATGTTTTGTCAAGAGAAAGCTACGTCTCTCCCTTATTGTTGTTAATCCACTCTCCATAAGCAGAAACTTGGTGCTTGTGGGTTTCCTAAGACCAAATATGAGACGTATTATATCATTTTGTGTTGTTTCAATTTTTTGCATCTGGGTCTTTGCACACGCACCATAGACGATGAGTCCATAGTCAATATCTGGTCTTATATGTGATATATAAAACTGGAGTAAGGTTTTCTCCTTACAGCCCCAAGGTGTGGAAAGAAGTCTTTTTAGTATATTTGTTTTCCTATAGCATTTTTTATTCTGTTTGAAATGTGGAGGTGGAAATTAAGTTTTTGGTCAAGCATGCGACCTAGGTAATTAATATGATTATCTTCTGAAATAGTTGTTCCATTTAGAGTTAGTTTTGCAATATCATGGTTTCGCTTTCGGTGAAATTGGATTATTTTGGACTTTGTAGGTGCAATGGGTAAATCTGAATGTTGAGAGAATTTTTCAAATTGGAAAAGTGACTTTTGCAGATTTGATTGTGCTATCTCAAAGGTGTTGCCAGATGACCATAGCACCAGATCGCCAACATATTGTAGATTCGCGTGGGGGAGGTTCATGTCCCAGAGATATAGGGCAAAGAGGAGGCAACTGAGGACTGCTCTCTGAGGTTGGCCTTTGGTTATTGTCTTTTAGAGTGAAGAGGCTGAACCAACACAAACAATGAAACTTCGCACTTTTATGAAGGATTTTATAAAAGATACTAGCTTGAGGGATAGTCCAAGGTTTGCAAGTTTGTTTAAAAGGATTTGGTGGTTCACATTGTCATATGCCCCTTCAAAATCTAGGAAAGCTGCAACTAGGACATTATTTTTTTAGAATGATTCATTTATTGCATTTGTTAGCAAAATGAAAGCATCTGTTGAGGAGTGGTGTTTCCTGAATCCAGTTTGAGTGTGAGGGATCATATTATTTTTTTCAACAAACCAGAGGAGTCTGTAATAGATTAGTTTAGCCATTATTTTCCCCATCACAGGAGTAATCATTATGGGCCTATAGGACTCAGGGTTATCCTTGGGTTTAATTTTCTTTAGGATTGGTAAGAGGGACAAACATTTCCAAATATTGGGGAAAATAGAAGATGCCCAAGCGTGATTATAACAATTTAGCAGTTCCTGTTTGTATGAAGGGGTGAGATTCTTTATCCATGTAGGGTGTATATTGTCATAGCTGCCGCTAGTTTTGGTCCTAATATGATGTATTGCATTATTCATTTCCTGGATTGAAAATAATCTAGTTATATACTTGGATCCTGGGCGTGGTTGGTAACTTGGGTTCATAAGAATTGGGGACATTTTGCTTCGATTATTTGATGTTAGCTTATTAACAAAAAGAGTTTCAAATGGCTTAGCTTTTTCATTATCATTGTCATAATGGGTATTATTATGTATAAGCTCATACAGGAGTGGGTTGGGGGAAGTCTTTTTCCCACAGATGTGGCTTATGAATTTATGTATAATTGGCTCATGTGTTTCTCTGGAGAGATTATTTGCAAAATTATTCCAGCAGTTATATTTAGCATCTATTATCCTCCTGAGACCTGACCACACAAATACTTTTCCGATTATGTTAATTTCTTTGTAGTTGACTTAAAAAAAATCATTTTGACCATTCATCAACTAAACAGAAAGTTGACCCCCCATCTCTCCCTCTGGAGGATGGCCACGGGTGCGGACATTGGGTCCCTGTCGAGCTAAAAGTATAGTAAAAATCTGTTTCGTCTATTAAAAAAATTTGTCAAAATATTGAAAACAAAACATTACTCTTCATGAAATTTCTTGAAGCAGTTGTTGTCTCGTGTCAAGCAGAGAATGCTTTTACACTGCGAGCAAATCTATCTTGACCTTTAGAGCATCCAGGCCTTCTGCACCTGACTGCGTTCGCCAAGTCACAAAATTCTGTTAGATGCAGTGCAGCTCTGGCATGTGGTGGAGAGATTGGCCTCTTTTTCACGCTCAAAACACGGTGCTGAGTTTCACCCAAGAGTTCTTCGTCGCTATTTTATTGAACTCGTGACTCCCAGCTTGCAGAATTGAGCAAACACTCGGCCACGTTGAAACGAGGGTCAATGAGCTGTTTGAGGTCACCAGAAACTTCTGGGCCATGGCCCTTCACCTCATGAAATGCATTGGGTAGTGCAGCATCCACAAAATGATGAAACAGGCGCACAGTTCATTTTTTAGTACGCGTCTCGAACCGGTAATAGCTAACCGTGCGGTCTACAAGGTTGACTCCACCCATGTAGGTGCTATAGTCGGAGACTACTCGTGGACATTTGACCTGCACGTAAGACCCCTGGCGTGCTGTCATACCGTTTGACCTCTGTCTCCTCTTCTATGCCTTTGCAGTTTGAAGAAAGGAGAACCACTTTTTTATCATACCACTGGGTCACGGCCACTTTTCTATCTGAGCGCACAGACATGACAGAGGTTACTCTGCCCTTTCTTTTCATTTCCGTTTCGGTAAAAAGCGTTGGGCCGTTGGCTCCCAAACGGTTCTTCATGATAGTTCCGGTCGCATTTATTTTTCTTTTATATATATAAAATATATATAAAATATTATATATAATAAAATATTGTTTAGCAATGGAGTATGCTAAAAAGTTGAAAGTAATAGAGTCATCGGTGTCAAGATGACCTTGTGACTTGACCTAGCTTTACTTCTCGACTGTGTTCTGTATAATACACAAGTACCATTGAGCAGTGTTGTCAATATAAAATATGCTTTAGCATTCTAGTATACTAAAAAGTTGATACTAATAAAGATGTATGCCAAGAAAAGAATTTTTATAAAGAAATTCAGAACAATCCTTAGAAATCAACTAGTGAGACGATTATAGGTATGAACCATCAAGAACCGTAAGCACTAATCACCCTAGCCATCAAAGACCTCAACCCCCAAGGGACCCGTCTCCCCAACCCCCAAGGGGTCCCCTCCCTCCAATTTTTTTAGGACCCCCCCCCCCCAGTTTTCAATATAGAGGTTCCATTAAGAGTTATAAATGTATAAGAAAAAAGTTGTCAGAACGTCATCAGACCTGATCTTTCAGGACTTGGACTAGCAAACACTTCGAAAACTCAATTCTAACACTTTTTTGCTTAACATTATCAAGATATATCATTTAGAATGTTATCTTTTAAAAGTCCCCCATGGCCTAACATGTTTCCTCATTATGACTTTTCTATTTAATAACCTTAGGCACTTCCAATTCAACTGATCATGCAATGATCCAGCAATAAATCAATATTAAAAAGAAATTACGACCACTTTAAAAATTAAAACACTTCGAAACACCTATTTTCAAGCACATTTTTTGACCGACTAATTTAGAGCGGCTACATACAGTTTGAAAGACGTTTACCAAACGTGGAATTATTCTTTGTTCCTAAGCAATGAGCAAACTTCAGACACAGAAATTAAATTTCAGATGAATCTATAGAGTTTAATCTTCGTTCATTTTAAGCCTTTTTATCAAATTTTTTATTATTTTTGCGGGTTGAATTCAGAAGGACTTTTGAGGTGAAGTGATGAGTTTGAAAAAAAAATAAATAGAGTTATTAATTGAAATGAAGGCAGATAGTTTGTCACTGTGCCAAAGAAGAAAGTTAATTGGGAGGGGAATTCAGCGTATGGATATTAAAAAATGGGGTGTCACCTACAGGTTCAATATACGTTTCATCTTCTGAATCAGTTTCATAAAATTCAGCATAGTTTAAAGGTCCAAAAATTATGACTTTGAGAACCCCCGCCCCCCAGACCTTTCAGAGCAATAGTCCAAAGAGATTGTAACAACATCCTCAGTAATCAAATACAAGAAATATTTAGGCAGAGGTTGAAATAAATCAAAACAAACTATGAGCATTTGGACTTTCAAAAGGGTGACAAAGCAATATCTCAAGAACAACTTATATTAATAAGTTAGATCTTTAAGAGTACATCCTGGGGGATTTTGAACTATCCAGAAGGCACTATGTGTATACGTTTATTGCTACAACTACAGTTCCTGTAACTAATGATGCTAATAGTCCTAAGGTGAAGTCGCCCCCCCCCCCCCTGTTCCTCCTTATGGGCGCCCATGCAAATATATAGTCTGAATTATATATGGTAAAATTCTAGACAGGCTTTTTGTTGCTATCCTGGGAAGGGGTTAGGTTACAAAAATGGGATGGGTTTACAGACTAAAGTATGTCCTGGAAAGATATTTTGAACTAGCCAACCCATCTCTAATCCTTTCCCCAATAGAGGGCATTGGCCTTTGATGACCTTTAACAACCTTTGTTTTATAAAAGTGAAACCATGCAGAATCGATCTTCTGCTTAAAAAAAAAGTTTTTTCCGCTTTACAACTTTACTCAATCCAAATTTGGGAAGTTTCCAAGATCTGGAAATACTTTTCCTAAATTTAGGAAAAAATCTTTGATATGGCTTAAAATTCTACTCTAATAACAGGAATTGCATTTTCAAACTAAAACCGGAGAAAAAGAAACTCAAAATTAAAATATAATGTTGTTTTTTAAAAATTCCAAGACTTTGTTTTTGGCCCTGGATTCATCACTGAAAGTTTCGTTTTCCTAACCTAACTCTTCCAAGATTCAAAAAATAGCTTGTCTAGAATTTTACCTTACATGTTTTCTGCTAATTTTTACACTCACTCTTGTCTTAACTGTCTGCCCAAAAATTGAATCAATAATGACAAAATCAAGAAACATAAAATATATTGGAAATATAGAATTTGGGCTAGGCTAGCCTATTTTTATGCACATTGGGGTTGGGGGGAGGGAGTAAAGTTGAATTACAATCAAAATGTGCTATCTATAATTATTTAATTTGCAAGTTTTCACAAGGATTGTTAAAGGTCATCAAATATCAGTGCCTTCTATAGGGAGAAGGAGATGAAGGTAAGTATTTCAAAATATTTTCCCCAGAGATTATTAATTATTATCTTGATCCATTCTTGAAAGATTCATTCACCTGACTCAAATATTTTCTAAGGCAGCAAAAAGCCACTAAACTAGAAATTTACTAAAACAGAAATCAAGGTCGATTAGTCTTAAATCAGAGCTACTAAATAAGAAACAAATAAAGAAAACAATTCTCACTTAAAATTATGGAGAAAATTTTAGTGAAGCTATTTTGAAGGCACTTCCAGAATAATTTACCCCTTCCCCTAATCTGCAAGTATATAGCTCTATTCTTAAGTTTCCCATATATCATGCCATGCATCACTCTTGTTTAAACCCTTGTTTTCTTTAAATTAAATCTATATTGATGAAGTCAAGTAACAGAAAAACAGATGAGAAATACACAATTTTGGCAATACATTTGCACATTAGAGGGGTGGGATAAAGTCTAGTGGAAGCACCTTCAAAATTTTTAACTACTTTTTTGTTTCGTATTGTAAAGGAACAATTGCTGTCTTAAATGTTTCCTTCTCAGTAGCCCCAACTATAGGCTAATACCAAATCAAGTAGTGTGTTCACCCATCACTGTATCAACTATTGAATTGTATACATATTTTACATAAGTTTATTGACATGTCAAAACCATTTGATCTATATCTGATTGTAGAAGACTTTCAGATATACTGCATATCAAACATTATTTAAACAGATTTATGAATATAGATAACAATGAAAATGAACTTGATAATATGATTAATAAGAACATGTTGTATGTTGTAAAGAAATAATTATGTGGTTTGAGCGTTTTTGTTGTCCTGTATAAACATATGTCCTAGGCCTGTATATGGGACTATGAGAGTTGAAGGATACATTTTTTGAGTGAAACAAATATTACAATTAGATAGAGTAGAAGGTATTAAATTAGTGTTCCCCTTGTCCCTAGTTCTGATATGGAATCTTATATGTATTTATCAAATGTACCATTCAATTTTTTCCAGTGGTATTTACAAGTATGAAGATTGCATCCCAACCTTCTAATGGCTGTCAGGTAATGGTTGCATTCTATGCTTCTCTCATAATTAATGATGATCAATTTTGGCTAGAATGTCTTCCATATTGCCTCAGCCCTGCCCATTACTAATTTCTGTTTTTCTTTTGTAAAATAATTAGTTGTTTTAATTCTAGTCAGGAGTTGGGTTATAAATGGGCTGAACACAATAAGTCCTAACCAAATTAAAAGTGGAAAGAATTGTGTGCTTTGTACATTGTAATTAATACACTTGAGAATCTTAAGACAAATGTGTAAACATATATTTTCTCATAAACTGTCCTTCATTGCTTATTATATGTAATTAAAATTTTATTCTTTGATATCTTGTACTTTAGGAGTAACTCAGAAGTCTGGCAATGGAAAAAGGACAGAGAAGCATTCTGGATTTTTATCCTGCAAATGGCTTGGTAATAGCAAATTCTCAGGATTTTTCTGGTAATAAGGAGGATTCTGATGATGAGGAATTGTACACCCGAAAACAAAGAGAAATTCCACCAAGAGCAGCTATCTATCAACTTATGAGTAAGGCAGCAGTATCAAAAACAGTATCACGTAAACATGAGTTGACAAAAGCCTTACAAAGACAAGTTATCCAGTGTGAGAATAGTAGTGACTCTAGTCAGAGGGGTAAGAGTAGAAATCCAACAAATGTTCCAAGTGAAAGCGTTATACAACCCATAATTTGTGCTATCAATTTGCCTAAAGACGCACCCCAAAGGCTCAAGACAGTTGGATCTGAAACCACTAAAATGTTGCCGACCTTCGGGCATATAGCTTCTAAAGAAGGGAAAAATATTGCACAGACTGCAGTAGGCTTTGGAGCCCAAATCCCAACGCTGGTGAGTGCTGAACCTACCAGTCAACAAAACTATGACGAAATTAGTCGTGAAAGGGATACCAATAATGTACTTCCACATACCTACTC
>NC_142801.1:30333076-30375576 GCF_049724085.1 Artemia sp. Qi Xiang Cuo | reverse complement strand
ATTCCTGAGAATTTTCATTTTTTACTATGGGGCGTGATCGTCAATTACTAGGTTGCTAGCTACCGCTGCAACCGGGATAATGAACAGTATTGACCCCTTATGTGTCATATTGTTAATTTTACAACTGTAATTTATGATGTCGTGGCTCAAGTGGCTAGCACAATCGGGGGTTAACCGAATGGTTAGTGGTTCAAGGTAACCCGGACTAGATTTCCTTTAGTTTGTGATTCAGCTATCAATGAAACCATGATACCGATGTTACTTACGAAATTCCCATTTATAATATCGATCCTTTATGTAATTTATTACAAACTTGCACTAAAAAAGGTAAAGAATACGGTATTGGACTTTACAGTCCCCATCGGCGGTGCTGATCTCTGTTTCTTGGCCCTTCAGCCAGGAGGTGCAATGGGGGGTCGGGGGTCAACCATCCTGTGATTTCACACACCCTTCCTGTTTACCTTCCACAGATTTCTCCAGGTACCCATTTAAAGCTCGGTAGACTATATCTGAGCTTACAGGATCACGCCTCTGACCCCCATCCCAAACCAAATAATTGAGAACACTAGGATTCGAACCCTCGTCCTCTCGGACAAAAGATGATAAATCTAGCGCACCGATCCACTTGGCTAGGACGGCTCCAGATAATTGTCACTAGATGTGGCAATTTCCTTTAAAGTGAGTGAGTTTCTTATTTAACAACAAAAATCATAAGAAACTACATAAAAAAATCTCCCCCATAAGGCTCCATGGACGGGAAAGAACATGGGAGAAAAAAATGCCAACACAAAAAAATACATAAACAAAATCCAAATAAAAGTCCAGTCGCCCACCTTAAAAATCCCCAGAATGACATGCTAGACAGGGGATAACCCATGAATTCACCAACTCAAGTAAATATCCAAATCAATACAGAGACATCAACTCCAAGGGAAACCGGAAAAAAACTTACTTACTAGCTAGAAAATCTCTAATATAATTTTTGAACATACCAAACGAGTGGCAGCTTCGTGCAGACACAGGGAGCGTGTTTCAAATCCTTTTGCAAGTTGTCAGAGGATTGAAGTCAGACCTCACTGATGGAGTATGAAGAATCTGTAAATTGCAGGAACTGCGGAGATGATAAGTCGATTGATCAGAAACAGAAACATAGAGCAGCAGGAAGATGGCCGTGCAACTGTAAAAAGATGAAAGAAAAACAAGAAAGAAAATAGAGAGATTTCAAATCAATCAAGGGTTTAAGTGAAGATCGGTTAGTTCTTATAATGAGAGTCCTTGCTTTATCGTAAAGTTTTGAAAGTGGCATCAGAGACGAGGGAAAAGTTGACATCGAAATAACAGAACAATATGAAATATAAGACTGAACTAGTCTGTAGAACAAGATTCTAAGAATCAACCCTGGAAATATGTGATTGAGCTAACTAAGGATTCCAGGAAGTGAATCATTTCAAAGTGAGCCATTAAACGGCTCTCTGGGATGTTCCAGTGCCAAGCTATCTGTGGAAAAGAAAAAAAAGAAAAAAGATGTCCTCGATGCAGAATATCCTGGTTGCAGCCAGTTTTCTTGATTTTAAAGCCAATATATCTCCCTTGTTTTTCAAGCCAGGGGAAGGTAAGTTTTCTATATAGGGGTTTCGGACAAGGCGGCTCCAGTTGTGTATTTCTTGTTTTGACCTGACTCTATTCTTAGGAAATATGGGTTATTAAATTTCTTAGCAATGGACTCGATCGTTTTGTAATATGAAAGAACCACAGGGTTCAGTTCCCTTGGGCTTTAGTTCATTATTTCCTATAAACTAAAAGAATTACTGCAATTTACATAAATTTAATAGTGTTAAAAATATTATTTCCATTTTCGTAAGCAATAATATATGAATAATATTTGCTACTACAGGTATATCCGATGTTTCGATGAATCTGATTATTCCTGATGTCATTCGGTTCTTACTGTAAAAAACAACAACAAATAAACACGCATCCGTGATCTTTCGTCTGGCAAAAAAACAAAATTCCACATTTTTGTAGATAGGAGCTTGAAACCTCTACAGTAGGGTTCTCTCTTATGCTGAATCTGATGGTGTGATTTTCATCATGATTCTATGACTTTTAAGGGATGGTTTCCCCTTTTTTCAAAAACCCTTGATTGATTTGAAATCTCTCTATTTTCTTTTAGCCTGTTAGTGCCACCCTTTGAGAAACGGCACAAAAAGTGCCGTTTTAATGCCATATGGCACTTACAGATGGTTTAATTTATAAAAATCAAGTAGATATGAGAAATAACTTTTAAATGAGCCATTAAGCATCTCTCTACGATGTTCTGTTATCCCGCTAGGCCTGTTGAAAAACAAAATTGTAGACAGATCAGTGCTACCGATGCAAAAAAGTGATTTTTCCTTGTGGTTCCGGGAGGGGAACTGTAATTTCCCTGTACAAGGTCTTCAGCCATGCTGATTCCAATGGTTCCCTTTTCATTTTGATCAGACACCATTTGCGAGGGGGCTGAGGCTTTTTTAGAAATCACTATAAATTACTTTTCGCAATAAACTTTTACTTTTAAGACGAATCGAAATATTAGTTAACATTCCTGAGTCAGTTTCAGATAGCAACTTTTTTTCACTAGGCAGTTGTTTTCAAATCTCGTTTTTTAACTTTTGGCTTACTATGGGATATAGTTCTCTCTTTATTAGGTTGAAGCTACCGCTGCAACCATGATACCTTGCCGAGACATGCTTTGCAAAATGAGCCTAGAAGATGACTGAAAAAAAAATCAACGGATACCGATACCAATATTCCCGATACGATACAAGCGATATCGATACGCCCGATATCACATACATCCCTTCCACAGGGAGTATGGAGGACCATATAATCATCAAAGCCATATATATTGGACCTTTGAACTACGTTAAACAAAATGGCTCTCTCAATATTTTATAGGACTAGGTTGAGGGAGGGAGCCTATAGGAAGGGGGGGGGGCCATTTGCCCTCCAATCTTTTAGGTTACTTAAAAAGGGCACTAGAAAAATTTAATTTCCATTCGAATGGGCCATTAAACATCTCTCTATGAGGTTCTGGTCATTCGCTAGCCCTAGTGAAAAAAAAAGAAAAAAGGAGACGCATCAGCGCTACCCATGCAAAAAAGTCATTTTCAATGGTGTTCAAGGTGTGGGACAGTAATTATCCTTCAGATGGTTTTGGACCATGCTGATTCCCATGGTGCACTTTTTATTTCGATCTGACACTATTTTCAATGGGTTTGAGGCTCTTTTTCGAAATCACCAAAAATTTCTTTTCCCAATAAACATTTACTTTTAAGATTAACCGAAACAATAGTAATCATTCTTGATTCAGTGTCAGATGGCAATTTTTTCTCATGTCTCATTCAAAAACTATTTTTTATATCTACGTGCATTTTATAAATTCCGCCATCTGCAATTGCCATATGGCACTAAAATGGCACTTTTTATGCCATTTCTCAAGGGGCGCTAACAGGCTACCAGAATATCGTACACATATTTTTATAGCAAATATAAAAGAAATTGCTCATATCTACGTTCTTCCTATAAATTTCACCATCTGCAAGTTCCAAATGGCACTAAAAACAACACTTTTGGTATCATATCTCAAGTGGAAAAGCTGGGGCTATTGGGCTAGCAGAACTTTTAAGAGTTATGTTTAATGGCTCATTTGAAAGCTCATATCTATGTGCTTTTTATTTTTTCTACTCTTCGTAAGTGCGATATAACACTGAAAACAACATTTTTGGTGCCACTTCTTAAGCGGAAAGGTTCTGAATTACAAAACAAGTACTGTTGTAATAGTTACGTTCCAGAACCCTTAACTGGAGGTTTATAAGAACCCTTCCCGTACACTTTCCCTCCCAGCCCTCTAGTAAGTTTCATTAATCGTCTGCTCACAAGTAAGCTACTGTAACGTTAGCAGGCTACCACACCATATTAGATACATGTTTAATAGCTCAATTAAAAGCTATTGGTTATATTTACTTGGTTTTTACAACTTCTACCATCTATTAAATTTCACAAATGTCAATGTTAGCTAGTTTCTTGGGACAATTTGTAATGAACTTTTTGTCAGGATTGAAGCATTAGCTGCAATCAAGGAGGCACACTTGTGCCTCTTTAAAGAGGCGACCCACCACAATGTTAAGCGATTTCCGGTCCTAGCGGTCGCAGAGAGACAGCGGTGATCGCATTTTGTAGCCCAAGCTCCAACTAAGAAACGTGCGAAATTTCACCCCCCTCCGACTTTATCTTCATGGGTAAAAGTGGAACGGAAGTTTCGATCCTCCGACCACAGCCCCCCTTTAACGTTGTCCGAGTGGGCTGAAATTTAGAGGTTAAGCTTTCCTAGGGCCCGGGAGCTTATCCTCGAAATTTCAGCTCAATCCGATCACTCCTTCCCTGTTTTCCAAAAAACAAATATAGCCACTTAAGTTCATTTCTCTTTTTTTTTATCAGCCACGCCTACAGGCCACAGCTGGCAACGAATCCGGGTGAATGAGGACTCATTCGAAGTGGAATTGGACCTGTTAGGGCATTTTGATATTTTCAGACCGAAAAAATTATCCCCCGAACTTACATTTACGAAAAACCTCGTTTTCCTATAAGAGCCCATGTTAATTTTTCCCACCACAGCTCCCCTTTAACGTTGTCCGATCGGGCTGAAGTTTAGAGGATAAGCTTTCCTGGGGCCTGGAAGCTAATCCTCAAAATTTCAGCTCAATCCGATCCTTCCTTCCCTATTTTCCAAAAACCAAGTATCAAGTTTTGTGGGGATTTGCTTGCGTCAAAAATAGATACAAAAGACTAAAATAATATAACAGGTGTCTCTGTGGTACAATGGTCACTGTTACTGACTGCTAGGCGGAAGATCCGGGTTCGATTCCCTGTCAGAGAAAATTTTTTGTATATTGAATTCAAAGTTTAAAAAAGAAACTCAGTTTCTTTTTTAAATCCAATCTATTAAATCCTTTGGCTCAACAGGCGTCTCCAGAAGAAAATCACAGTCGGCCTTCAGGTTACAGGTAAGTCTCCACTGCTTTGATAACATGCCGTATACCCGCATGCTCGAAAAAAAGTTGAAAACGAAAATCTTACTGTGCATTTGATTTGAGTATTCAGGAATTAAAAGCCTTAACACAAGAATTTTCAAAAACGGAGGGTTTGGGGGGCGGCCGCCCCCCAACTTTAAAACCTCAAAATATAAACTAACAGTTAGTCAATCAAAAAAAATTAAAAAACAGTAAAAAAACGTGCAGAAAATATTTTATAAAAACTACATTGTCTAAAGAGTTAAAGAGGCTGAGTCACAAGTTCGAACCTTAAAACCTACAGGGATTAGGAGGTGCAGTTGGGGGGCTGCCACCCCCCAAACCCCGCTTCCGTGTATGAAAGGGGCTGTGCCCTCCTCAACGCCTCGATCTTTACGCTAAAGTTTGACTTTCTCACAACTCTTTTTTTTAAACAATATAAACTTTAGCGTAAAGAGCGAGGCGTTGGGGAGGGCACGGCTCCTTTCATATATGGAAGCGGGGGTTTGGGGGGCGGCAGCCCCCAACTGCACCTCCTAATCCCTGTACATTTTAAGGTTCGAACTTGGGACTCAGCCTCTTTAACTCTTTAGAAAACGTAGTTTTTTTAAAGTAATCAAGTAAAGAGTGAACCACAGCCCATAGTAACTGAAAGTTAGAAAACGTTAAAACGGTCTTTTTTTCTTCTTTTTTCCAGGCCTAGTGAGTCAGTAGAACTCCATAGAGAAATGCTAAACAGCTCATTCAAAAGCTGTTTCTCATATGTGCTTGATTTATATAAATTCCGCCATCTGCAAGTGCCATATGGCACGAAAAACGACTACCAGAAGCTACCAGAACATCTTAGATATATTTTTGATACCGTAGCTCATTTAAAAATATTTCTCATATCTACGTTATTTCAATAAATTTCACCATCTGCAAGAATGAAATGGCTTTAAAAATGGCACTTTTGGTGCCATGTCTCAAGTGAAAAAGCTGGGGCTATTTGGCTACCAGAACTTTGTAGAGTCATGTTTAATAGCTCATTTGAAAACTTTTACTCACATCTACGTGTTTTTTTTATCAATTGTACCATTCCTAAGTAAGATATAGTACTGGAAACAACACTTTTGGTGCCACGTCTTAAGGTGAAAATCTTTGAAGTATAAAACGGAATCATTGTAATAATTATGGTCCAAAACCCTTTACTGGACGTTTGCAAGAAACCCTCCCGCATGTTCCTCCTCCAGACCCCCTTAGGAAGCTACGCAATTACAGTCCTATTAACACCAATATATTAAATTATATTATTAGAGGCGTGGTTCTGTTAGTACAGCGCTGAACTTCTAATTAGATTATCAAGCGTTCGATTCCTGCTTTGATTTTTTTTTTTTAATCATGGTTTGTACCTTCTTATGATTACTTTTCAGATAATTCATTATTTTTGCAGTTGTGATGCACACATTTTTTAAAGCATATTCCGGGAACGCTTATTTTAAACCTATTACTCATATCTACGTGATTTTTATCAATTTTACCATCCATAAGTACCATATAGCACTAAAAACGGCACTTCTGGTGCCACTTCTTAAGTGGAAGAGTTTGGAGGCATAAAACGGTACCGTTGCAATAATTATCGTCAATAGCCCTTAACTGGAGGTTTATAAGAACCCCTCCCCTATACTCCCCCTCCAAGCTCTATTAGTAAGTTTCATAAATCTCCTACTAATCTTAAAAGTAAAAGATTATTGCAAAAACAAAGTAACTAAAACTAAAAGATTTTCAACTAAAAATCTACCAAAAATTAAGCATGAATGATCAACAGTTTTGAATTGAACCTTCAAACTGGAAACAACACTTTTGGTGCCACGTCTTAAGGTGAAAATCTTTGAAGTATAAAACGGAATCATTGTAATAATTATGGTCCAAAACCCTTTACTGGACGTTTGCAAGAAACCCTCCCGCATGTTCCTCCTCCAGACCCCCTTAGGAAGCTACGCAATTACAGTCCTATTAACACCAATATATTAAATTATATTATTAGAGGCGTGGTTCTGTTAGTACAGCGCTGAACTTCTAATTAGATTATCAAGCGTTCGATTCCTGCTTTGATTTTTTTTTTTTAATCATGGTTTGTACCTTCTTATGATTACTTTTCAGATAATTCATTATTTTTGCAGTTGTGATGCACACATTTTTTAAAGCATATTCCGGGAAGGCTCATTTTAAAGCTATTACTCATATCTACGTGCTTTTTATCAATTTTACCATCCATAAGTACCATGTAGCACTAAAAACGGCACTTTTGGTGTCACTTCTTAAGTGGAAGAGTTTGGAAGCATAAACGGTACCGTTGCAATAATTATGGTCAATAGCCCTTAACTGGAGGTTTATAAGAACCCCTCCCCTATACTCCCCCTCCAAGCTCTATTAGTAAGTTTCATAAATCTCCTACTCATCTTAAAAATTAAAGATTATTGCGAAAACAAATTAACTAAAACTAAAAGATTTTCAACTAAAATTCTACCAAAAATTAAGCATGAATGATCAACAGTTTTGAATTGAACCTTCAAACTTCACTCTGCGATGAAGCCTGTGTGCTAGTTCTAATGAAGGTAATTGAGAGGAAGGGACGTCTTTTCTAGAGTCCTTTCTGCAGTATTTTCTAGAGGTATCTTATCTCTCCTAGGTCAGTGATGACCAGAAATTATATTAAAAAATAAGTTTTCAACTGAAACTAAGGAGTGACATTAAAATTAAAACGAGCAGAAATTATTCCGTATAAATAAAAATAGATCATGGCAGCGTTATTTCTACATCAAATTGTAATAAAAAACCAGCAAAGATCAATTTAAAAAAAGTTTTCCGAGGGAAGTAAAGAGCGAAGTTGAAACTTAAAACGAACAAAAATTATTACTTCACAGCCTATCTAACATATAAATAGTAAAAATAAACCAACTAATTATGTTCCCCTAAGGGGAACATAATTTACTTCTCGGACTATAGAAAACTAACGCTTTACTGAAAACATAAAATAATATAGGAGCTTTGGTTAAGTAAAAGCAAACCAATTAAGGACATTTTTTACGGAATAAAAATAAAGTATTTTAAGATTGTTGCTATATTTTTTTTTTTTCGTTTAATTTGGTATCACTTCTGCACAATGGCTCAGTTCAAAGACTGGCTCTCGTTTTGGTTCTGAAATGGACAATTCATGATTAGTTTATAGGCAAGTCCGGAGTGAAGTCCTCTTTTATAGCATTATGACTATAGACTAGCTTTAGAATTTGTATCATAATTTGAAATTCCCCTGTTGTATTGAGGGAAATAACCGGATTTTCAGAGTTCATATGATATCTTATTTCATCTTCATTTCAAGTAATACTTACGCATACTTCTTACAATTTAAGATTGTATATTACTCCCTATTGGTATTATAGCTGGCGAGACCAAAATGCTACCTGATAAATCTATATACTAATCCAATATTTCTGTATACTGAAAGTTACTGATGTCACAACTGGTGTGAGACTATAAAACACTTTAAAGATTAGTTTATTGCTGTCAGGCTACTTACTTTTGACTCCCAAATTAATATTCCTGTTTTTCATACTTGACTTTTGTGTTTTCAGTAAAGCGCTAGTTTTCTATAATCCTAGAAAGTTAGCGAAACGTGATTGGTTGTTTTATTTGTACTAGTTTTATTGATATATGTTAGATAGGCTGTGAAGTAATAATTTTTGTCAATTTTAATTTTCAACTTCGCTCTTTACTTCCCTTGGAAAACTTTATTTTCTTTAAAATTGATTAAAGTTAAAAACGGTCAAATTCATTCATTAGCCTTATTTTTGTACCAGGCTCTCGACCAGCTTTCGACCTAGGAATGTTCTTGACTAACATCCATTTTGAGCATATTCAGCTCTGACTTTTTTAAGTTTGAGAGTGCCACTAGTTACCCTAAATATTTTGATAGTGGATTTGTAAAAATACTTGAAATAGAGAAGCACAAACGCAGGAATTTTTCAGGAGGGAAGGAGACGGGCAATACTCAAATATTTAAGAGATGGGCAGCAATAAAAAATATATATTATCTGAGAATTTGAATAAGAATCATCAAAAAATTCAAGAAAAGGTATGGGGGGAACGGGGTAGGCCCTATATTTCTTGCAGTTAATTTGATGAATTGAAAGATAAAAGTAGCTTAGAAGCCAATCCTTTTAGCTAAATAAAATGCAGTTAAGAACCTAATACACGTCAAGTACATATATAATCCAATATAGACTCAACCTACATAGGACCTGAATGACCAATTTTAAGGAGGCCCTGTTGGTGAAATTGCTGGATCATGGATTCTCGCACATGACACTTTTTTCAAAGGAGGTTAGCAGTCGTTATGCAGGTAGTGTTGGACGATATTGAATATATATATCGATACATCGATATATCCCACCAAATATCGATATCGAATATCGTAACGTAAATATCGATATCGAAACGATATTATTTCGTTTTTTTATATTTACCGGTGAACATCCAGCAGAAAAGATCCAATAGAGAAAATTATCTCGTAAATGGTCGAGAAGAAGAATAATGTATTCAATTCATTGACTCATCTTTGGTGATACACAGCATGCACAGTTGTCCAGAAGTTGGCATAGCCTGTTTGCAAACTACGTTTAGTGCGGGGTGGACTCTCAAATTTTTCTGAGAGCCTCTGAAAGGCTCGGTTAGATAAAATACCTTCTAGGCTTTTATGCTGTAGTCAGATCACATTAGCAACTATTGCCAAATACTTCAATTCGCGTTTGAAGAAATTGTATATTACCCCTGGTGATTTTCTCTAAGCTGAGAGTAAAATAGCAAAAGACATGGATTCGGCCCTTCTGAAATCTGTATCAACAGATGCAGGTGCATTGACAGTCCCTGTGATTCAGTCATTACATTATCAAACCAGTGTGTGGAGATTACATGACAAAGTAGCAGGGATGCAACAGGAGGCACAGGGCGTACAAAGAGTAGTAAAACTTTGGCGTACAAGATTACACACCTCTTTCTAGGTCAATGACAGGGCTAGATTACGACCAGGACATGTGACGTTATCAGACCAGACTTTCTGGAGGCGTTAGTTTGAATTTACGTAATTTCTATGTCGAAATCAAAATACTTTTTTATTTGCTATGGCATGTGGGGCGTTGTATACATTGATCACCCTTGGAGACTGAGATAACAGTGCGCTTGAAAGCATCGAGGAATAAACAGCTGATTGAATGGATCATTTTGATGTTATTGCAACGCAAATTTATAACTTAAGTTTTTATTTATAAATAATTAATTGAGATATTTACATGGTAAATTTTTACCAAATCATATTATTGACTTAAGTAGGATATAGCACTCGATGTTTTTTTTAGGCTCTTTCCGAACACAATAATCATTTTTTTGTCAGAAATAAATTTTAGCCCCACCGTATATATTCCAATTCAGGGTATATATTTGCACATTAGGGGGATGGGATTGCATGAAGTCTATATTAATTGTAACTCAGCTAGCATTTTTCTTCTGAAGACATTAATTTATTTTCTATCAGGCTAGCTTTTGAAACTGTCATTTGGTATAAATTTTAGGCCTATAGGCTGTGCGTGTGTGTGTTAACGAGCTTTTTCTATCTAATTTCAAGCCTATATGCTGGAACTGTGTTATCAAGCCTTTATATCTAAATACTCCCTGTTTCTAGAGCTTATAATATTTTTAAAGTTGTGTTATGGGTCTGTAGTCTACCTAGCTATCTAAATTTGACAATTTACCCCCCCCCCTTAATTCCGGGTTTTAGCCTTCTCTGTTTTTTCATTAGCCCTGGTTTTTAGAAGCATAATTTCTATCATATCTACAGGATTTTATGCTATATTATGTTTTTTTTGTGCCATTCTGTTCTATAGGCTTTTCTGACGGAAACACGATACTTTTGCATTATATGACAAACAAAAGAAGTCAAGTTCGGCTAATATGAAATAAAATAGGATGAAAATATAATAGTTAAGAAAAAAAATTGGGCTATACATTTCCACATTAGGGGGTAAATCATAGCATATATTAAATACATCACCCAACCTAAGTACATTCCCCCCCAAAAAAAGAAAAAGGGGGTGTATAATAGATGGACGAGTTTGGTTTTCACTACAATTGGTATGCTTTGTTCTCTACATGAAAGAAACTATAACTTAATTTTTTTTCAGGATAATTTTGATGCCCCTCCCGCCATCAAAAAAGCTCGAAGTGAGGATGAGAACTACTCACGTGCCTCAGTAATTAAACACATCGCTCATGCGATGGCTTATATGCAAGAAGAAGAAAGCAAATTGATAAGGAATACGTTGGCATCGCAAGGAACGAATAAAGTAGGTTTAAAATTGTATCGATATTTTCGCTAATGATTTTTCTCCCAATGGGAATAGTCAATTATAAGGACAAGGATTGTACTTTTTCATTTCTACTTTCAAATGTGGATGTCAACTTGCGTTATAAAGGCTTTGAAAGAATTCCAGAATAATACATGTTCTAATTTACGTAATATTTGTTGTCAACTTTCAATTACAGCTCGCCCGGATTTGGAACACTCGATAAGAAATGCGTCACTTAATGGTTCCCTTTATCGTATGTTCCAGGAGCCAGAAAATCTTGAAAATAACAGACTGGCATAAACGGATGTGATTCTTGGCTATTCGTAAAATAAAAAATAAACAGAATGACCTATGTCAAACATCCAATGAGATACTCGTCGTAATTTTAATTATACTGAGTCCTTATTGTCAATTCGCTTTACATGTAGTACTATTACCATGTGGTAACATAAGAGGCATACGGATGTCATTGGCCCAGGGATGTTAATTTCAGGGTGTGGGGGTCAAAAATAGGGTGGTTTATACATATTGAAAATAGGCTATTTTCAGGAAATGGCCTGAAGAGGTTAGACTATCCTTTTCAAGCCAAGTAAGACCCCCAATTTTTCCGAAACAGATAAAGAGATTTAAGATAAAATTTTCAGGGTATGTTGAACAAAATCAGAACCTACCGTGCCCCGTTTAGATTGTATATATGATATATCAGTAATGCATATGGGGTGGCTATTAAATTGAAACTTTCAGTATACATATAGTGATTAGGCGGGGACAGTGATTTAACCAAATGTCAATATACGCACACAGATAGTGTTATTGCTGCAATAAGTGCGTTTTTTTGTTATTTATTATGTTTTGTTTTTTTTTATTTATTTTAATTCTTTTTGTTTTAAATGATTAGAAAATATAGGTTGCTACTAATCCAATTTTCGACTTTTTTAAAAATAGGGTGGCTTATGCACATTGAAAATAAGTGTCTATTTTATTTATAGGTTCGAACGAATTCATCACTACCTTCAACCCCACCTGAAGAAACAAGTCATGAACTATATGATTGCATTGACCAAACGGTTTTAATTGAAGCACCAATGCAATTTCGTGACGCCGTTGAAACATCACAACAAATCAGTGAACGTTACGGTAAACCTTTACTCGAATTTTACGCTGATGGGGATAATTTAAATGATATACCTTCTAAAATTAATGACGAATAGGAATGGACAAATAATTTATTAGGAAAATGTTTCAATGTTGGTAATAATTGTCTAGATCTGGACGCTAGTACAGTTGAGCAAAGCAATGAAGTTAGCTCAGAAAAAGAGAGCGATGTGCTAGAGAGCTATTTACCTTGGTATAGCCCTAACTCTATGCGAATTTTGGATCATTTTAGTCGCGAGTTAAATGAGAACCCTCCCCCCTCAGATTTAATTAATATTGCCCCATTTCAATAAAATTTAATTGAACAAGAAAAAGAATTCGATTGGATGGATTTGCATAGTCCTAAGGCACTAGAGGCTATGTTAAACAAACTGGGGGATTCTAATCCACACACCAGCCCTATTGTTGAACAAAGTGGGGAAGGGGAGTAGTTAATGATATACAATTCTAACCGCTACCGGAATTTCAGCAAACAAATTAAATTCTGAATACAACAGACATCTTCATTGCAACCTTTGGCGACCCGTTTAATACACTGATGGTAGGGAATATTATAACCGACCATATATATATATATATATATATATATATATATATATATATATATATATATATATATATATATATATATATATATATATATATATATATATATATATATATATATATATATATATATATATATATATATATATATATATATATATATATATATATATATATATATATATATATATATATATATATATATATATATATATATATATATATATATATATATATATATATATATATATATATATATATATATATATATATATATATATATATATATATATATATATATATATATATATATATATATATATCATCCATAGATATGCGGAGAAAATTCGAGCACTTCTTGAAAACCAAATTCAACTGTGGGGGGACGGCAGAGCATTGAGGCCTCAATTGTTTTAAAAATATTTTATTTGAATGATATTCATGGTGAGGTCTATGATCACTGTGTGCACACTGAAATGTTGGTGTTGCACCGTCATTTGGAGAATTATGAGAATGTTTTCATGCAATGGATCAACAATATGGTCACACATCTCGACAATTATAATGAGAATGGTAGTGGTTCAGTAGTTTTATTTATTAAAAATGGAAGCGTAAATATATGTAAATTTAAAAAAAATATATTTTAAGAGGAGATGGGGCGGGACCAAGGGCAATAGTTTTTAAATATAGTCCTGATTTAGAAGGATGCAAGGGCGTTCAATGAATCTGTTTCGAAATAGGTCAAAAGTGTTTCATGTACGCGTTTCTCATATCGGCTCTCCGACATCTGAAAGATGAAGCTACAAAGAAAAATTTTGACCACTAAACCTTGTATGGGAAGTAGGTGTCTCATTTCCCCAGAGTAGATTTCACTTGTTTAACAGAAAATTTCCTGTAACACTCAGAGGAATAGATATTTTTGAACGGGCAAACGCGCATTTAAAGATTGGTGTTACAGTGCTACAGTACGAAACGGAATTTGAATAGGGTGTGCGTTCTCGTAAAAAGGAGGTAATATTTCCAGTAAGAGCACCATCTATTAAATCTGTGAAACACTGGGTTTGGCTGTTGTACACACCGCCTATTGAAACTAATTCAGTTGGGCATTTCAACCCAATTACTGATATTAGTAAAGTTCTGGGGGAGGGGAAAACACGAGGGGTACGTTACTATTGCCCAATGTGTTTGTCTAGATTTTGGACCGAATTAAAGCTACAAAATCACATAAAACTTTGACAAAGACACGGCTATCAATCGGTGGAGACAGTTGGTGGTGATCAGGCAATTTTACGATTTCGAAATTTCCAGAATACACTTATGCAAAGCGATAAAATAAGTTTGGACTGTGAGGCCAAGCTTATGGATGTGAACGACCCACAATTTCCAAATCGTATCAAAGAAAATCAAGCCATTTCAGTTTCCTATGCCCATGTCCAAAGAGACAGTAGTAACACTATGCGTCTCTTAGAAATAGTTGAGATTTTGGACGAGAAAGATTGCATGATCAAAGCATTGACTAATTTAATTGTCACAGCGAATGGTGCAATCTCCCGTTTGAGACATACACACTACCCAATGATTCTATCAGCAGAGGATCGCCTAGCCATTAAAATAATAAAATATTTTGGGTGTGTAAGGGGGAATTTGAAACGGAGAGTATGGGAATAGAGACAAGGGGGAAAGATACTAAGGGGGGAAGGACAAAGTAACGGAACATGTCCATTTGTGGCAAAAAATTTCATCGGCGGGTTGTAGTTATTACGGTCTAGCACACGAATTGGACCATGTGAAAATGAGTCCATAGGATTGTATTCCGGTTTTCATTCCCAGTTCTTGCTATGATTTAGAATTCATTTTACTGCTATTGGAACGTCTATACAGGGTAGGAGGGGTGCAGATCATCCATGGGTAAATAAATCATTTACCTATGATGTTATACCCAACTCAGCTGAGAAGTTGTTGGTCCTAGAGTTCAAATGGCAAACAGTGGATAATGGGCATACGTGTTGGAATAAAATCCGTTTTTTATATTCATATAGTTTTTTCCCTAAGGCTCTCAGCCAACTAATTCAAGTGCAGAAAAGTGACAATTTTGATAGTTTCCCTCTGCTTAAACAGCACTTTCCTGACAATGAAATGTGCGACTTACTGACTTATAAAGGCATATATGCGTGTGACTATTACAACTCTTGTGCAAGGTTAAGTGAGGAGAAACTCCCCCCCCCCCCCCATTGAAGCATTCTATAATTCACTTACCGATAGTGAATGCACTGTCGAGGACTTTGATTTTGCCAAAAGGGTATGGTCTAAGGAGGACTTTAAAAATGGTTGGAACTACTGTAGATTTTTCTTGGCAAGTGAGTTGTTAACTCTTTTAGATATTGTCTGCAAGAACACAGACCAAATTTATAGACATTGGCTATTATTTTTCAACACCGCACCTCGTGATGGACTTAATTTTAAAAATCAGTAGGGAGGAAATAGGTTTGATTACTAATGTGGATCAGCACTTATTTATAGAAAGATCTATGAGGGGGGATGGGTTTTTCACGGGTATTGCATCATAACAACTGATCCAACTGGTCAGAACTCGGTTTATGGTGTAAAGTCCAATCCTGTTTTCTTGACATGAACTCACTCTACCCCTCGGCGATGTCTCACTATAGTTTACCATGTGGCAATTACAAATGGCTTGAAAATCCTTGTGCCATAGATTTCCCAGACATTCACACTGTCGAGGAAAATGGTCCCCAAGGTTTGTTTTTTTAAATTGATGGTCACATACCATTTGACCTCCACGACACTGTAAAAGATTTTATTTTTCCGTGTATAAATAGACCGGTGACCAAGTTCTCTTTGAGTCCATACAATTTGTCTTTGGTCGAGGATATGGGAATGCATTGGACCCCTCCAAGCAGAAACTAATTGCAGATTTGGAACCTGAACAGAGTATTAATTTTCACCATGTGCTATTGTTATGGATGGTGACCAATGGTTTCAGGGTTACAAAGATACACAGAGCCCTACAATTCGATGAGAAAGCCTACTTGAAAACGTTTATTGACACTTTTGTCAGTAAACGTTCAGAGGCAAAAAGTAAAGTTCAAAAAGAAATGTAAAATCTTATTTTAAATTGAGCTTTTGGGAAAATGTTTGAAATCTTAGGAAACAGATCTCATTGCGACGTTGTAACCTGTCCCAAAGAATTTGCTCGAATTGTCGCTGATCCTAACTTTACAACATTCATGGTCATAGACCCGAATATGGTTCTGCTACACAGAAAAGAGAGAAATGTTGTTCTTAATAAGAATATTGCGAGAGGGAGTTTAGTACTTGAATTTCCAAGAGACTCATGTTGTCTTTCTTTTACAATATGTGTAAGGTACAATGGCCAAGGTGGGGGAGGTTCAAGTTTACTATGGGGACACAGATTCTCTGAGTGTCTACAGAAACTGTTTGGAGAGTAGTCTAGTGCCAAGAGCAAAACTATACTGTTAGAGTGGAGAAAAATGACATATCTTGCATATCAGACAAGGTCTTTGTTATAATAAAATGTTTTGGAAAAACCAAAGAAAATTCACTATTGCTATAGAATTTGGCAAGAGTCCTATGATCAAATAAAAGCTATTGCCACTGCTACATCTATGCAAATACAATTCATGCGAGGACTTGATGTTTTCAATAGTATTGAGCCAAACTCTTGGCTGATTATTGATGATTTAGCTGAATCCATTGAACAGTTCTCACAGGAAATATTAAAACTGTTTATAGTTCGCTCTCAAGAACACATTTCCATAACCCTAGCTCTACACAATTTGTTTCATCAGAGTAAGTGTTTGAGGACCCTTGTTTTGAACTGCACCATCTATATTAACTACCGAATTGTTCGGGATTTAAGTTCTCTAATAACTCTCAATAAACAAATATATACCGGTGCTCCCAAATTTCTAATTTTAGCGGACAGTCAGGCGACAAATAAGGCCTATGGGTACATTTTGCTAGATCTGAATCAGAATAAACCTGAGGATTTGCGTGTAGTCAGACATTTTCGACAAGGAAATTACTGTATATCTTCCGGTGAACAGTAGAAAAGGTTATTAGTTGCCATCATGACACTGAAGAAACTACACGAAAATAGACATTTGTTTTCCGTTCTATGCACTTCAAAACCCCCACTCAGGAAGGCCATACTCAAATATGGTGTTGACAACGAATTTATTAATCTAATATCTGAACTTTGTTTAACTTTAACCAAGGGCAATGTACAGTTGCAAGAAAGTGTTACAAAACAGACAAAGCAACATCGTTCCACTGTACGTGCCTTGGCTTGCAAACACAAAGGAAAAGATTTTGTAAGAAAACGTCTCCTTCAAGCGGGTGGTAGCTTTTTCCCACCTTTACTGCCAATAATCGCTGGACTTTTAAACAGTTTTCTCTAGATGGCTAAACCCTACAAATTGACTCCAATAGAACTTGTCCTCTCACCAATTAAAAATTTTGAGGACAATCTAAGCAAATTCATTAATGATGAAAATATTGCCGATGATAAAAAGCTAGTTTTAACTTCAAGATGCACTGCGTCGTGTGGACAAACATAGAGAGTGAGAGACCCGCCACCGTATCGTGAAAGACCCGCCACCGTCAATGGCACTGATCCCCATCCCCCCAAAAAGGAAACATCATCCCCTAAAAACGGAAGATTCTGCAGCAGCAACAACAACAACACAATCAAAGGAGAAGGAATTGAATTCAATAGCGACATCAATTGGAAACCTCCTGCCACACAGCTATCGGGAACAGAGTAAAAGAGTATTAACATATCTCATGTTTGAAAGTGGTGATGATAATCAAGTTCCAGTCGATAGCACTGAGAAAAGAAATATAATTCAAGGAAAAATCTATAATTTACTCGATTTAATTTGCGATATGGTTACAAATTGTAAAGGATTTTTATCATTTAGAATAATCTATAAAACTTTCTAAATACATCAAACTTCCCCAAAAGTATTATTTGCAATAAGCAAATTCTAAAGAAATTAAGAGAATATAGTAGAGGTACCAGCCCTCTAACAATGCCAACAACATTTAAAAAATAAGATGAAGAGAAGACTTTAAATCAATCTTGGAAAATACCAGCACTCCTAGTAGCAGCAGCAGCAATGATTTGACAATACCAATGATGACGAGTAGACAAAAGCAAAGACGTATTGATATGAACTCACCGTCACAAGCACCACCCTCCAGTATGCGAAAGGGTAGTGGGCATTACACTACGTGTTTGCGTTCAAAATGGATGATGTTTTAAGACATACATATAAAAATATTGGTGAAGTGGGGAGTCTAAGTTCCCCCACAACACTTTCTAAAGTCGTCGCTGGCAACAGAAGCACTTTAAAAAATGCAAAAGAGTATCTAGAGAATGAATCAAGTTCCACACTACATCGAAATCGCAGGCTTCGTGGCAAACAATATCGACAAACTAAAGCCTTTATCCCACTGTATATAATACAAACAGATCTTTTAACTCTAGATGAGATTCAAAGACGTCACAATACACCCTACAAATATATTCTAGTGGCAGTCAGTGTCTTTAGTCGCTATGCATATGCCATTCCATTGCGATCAAAGAGGTGTTGACGTTGCTCAGGCTTTAGAAAGTATTCTTGAACATGATAACTATAGAAAAATTCAAAGTGATCGCGGTGGTGAATTTGTTAGTCTAAATGTGCAAAAGGTTCTATTGAAATATAATACAAAGCTCTTTCATAGTCACAATCCGCTAAAGACTGCATTGGCTGAAAGATTGATAAGAACGATTCGTCTATTAATTTCGAGATATTGCACACTGAAAAATACTGCTGCTTTTATTCATGATCTAGATAAAATCATGCAAATATATAACCAACGATCTCATCGATCCCTGTCCTCTGATAACCCTCAGGAAGTTCCTTGGTGTGAAAATACATTTGACACTTTTCTTAAACAATGTTCTACTGAAAAGAAAAAAAGTTGTGAAGAAAAAATTCAATGTTGGCGATACTGTTCGAATTAATAAAACCACCAATATTTTTGTAAAAGGGAATTGTCTATGGTCTACTGAACTGTTTAAAGTGTCCAAAATCCTAGACACTGAACCCACGAAATATGAGTTGCGACACGCCAAAGATGATGAAATCTTCGGCGGTTTTTATGATAATGAACTACAAAAAATTAGAAACAGTAGTGAAATTTATCAAATTGAAAAGATATTAAAGATCCGTACTTGTAAGGGCAACAGACAGTTGCTTGTTCGTTGCCTAGGATACAACTCTGATTTTGATTCTTGGGTTGTAGCTGAAGACATTACAAATTTTCAATAATTTCTATGTGACATTCATGTCCAATGTCTCTGACCCTCTCTACAATGATTTGAATAAAACAAGGGATTTTTGGACGAAACTCTCTCTCACTATCAAATTTGACGGCGCTTATGAAGTGGCTCTTGTCGACTGTATTCTCAAAATACCTATGATATCCTGAGAAAGGATCGCAATTATTATATAAAAATTAGACCCTATGATTGGCCACCACCAACCGATAGCGAACAAAATAAAATTCAAAAGATCAATTGGTTGGATTATCCATATATTGTATTACCATACGAAGAACTCACTTGTATGAATGATTTATATCGTTCTATCAATAAAAGAACTTCGGCTCGTAAGACAGGAGCCTTTCATTTCAACTATTTAAAGGAAGAGGGCAAGATCTACATTATTTCACCCATTGCCAGTGAAAAGGTTATTATCAATGATAATTTAAAAGTTGTTCTTGGCTTTAAACTTAATATAATCAATGATAAAAGTGCCGGAAACACTAATTTTATTTCTGCTGACTACCCGCCTGCCTTCTATACGGATACTTGAATATTTCTTAATGCCTCATTTGTTGAAACATTCAGCGTTGGCAATACCAATGTTCCCCTCCTACGAGTTCTTGAACGAAAAACCAATCAAAATCATATTCACCATTACAATATAAAGTATATTCAGTATATCCCCGTAAACGCTTCCTATTTGGAACTCTGCCACTTAACACTAAGAACTGAATTAGGTGAGCGTCTAGTAATATCAAAAGGTTTGGCTGTGATTACATGCCATTTTTTACCCATCGTTGTGGGTGTTCTAAAACAAGATGTCTTATAGAAATGTGGTATTCATTTGTCCTGACATTGACATCTATGTTAATGCTCTTGGCCCAAGACAACTGGGCAATGGAATGGACTATTACAAAGGTGCTTCATCAATGTCTGACTATGGTCTTGGCAGTTGGTTTGCTAAGCTGTTCCGTTCTGCAATTCCTCTGGCTAAAAAAAATATTGTACCGGCTGTGACATATTTTGCATCCTCTATACTATACAATTGGAGGTCTGGCAAGAATTAAAAAAAAAGTGCTTCGGACAATATTAGGTCCAGTGCGCGAACCCTTGGCGAACAATTGAAATTTCGACAAAATAGAAAAGTTTTAAAAAGGTTGAGAAACAGTGCACCTCTCATCAGTCTCTACTCAGGTCAAAAACGAAAGACATCCCTCCTGTCAAAGAAAAGAAGGAAGTAGACGCCACATACAATAAACAGAAAAAGAAGCCCCAGGAAGAGAATTGTTAGATCGAAACTTGATTTCTTTTCATAGACTCAGCAATGGCATATCTACCCCAAAAGGATTCCCAACCTTCAATCACTTCATCTTTAAATCTATTCAATGCAGAAAATATAGATGTGAGTGTAAAACATGGATACTAGGAACAATTTTATCCGCAACAACCCCTCTCCGATAATATCCACTTTCAAGTTTATTCCAATGAAGACTACTCTATTGGGATGTCTTCGACATTTATATATTTACGTGTGATAGTCAATAACTCCGAAAATGGAATGCCAATTCGTGCTGATGGAATATTCTATGAAAATTGCATATTACATAATTTATTTCGTCAAATCAGTGTCTAAATAAATGGAACATTGGTGAGCACAAGCAATAATCTATGGAAATAGACAAGTTTTATGCAGTTCATTTTGATTCCATCAAAGTCATACAAAGGGGTGAGAGACACCTAAAACGTTTATGAATATAATGATGGAACTAATAGTACAAATGCAGTTAAAAATGCAAAAACTACTGAATTACATCTATTCTGAAAAATAAGTGTCGAGATATTTAATATACCCCAATGGCTACCACCAAATATTAAAATGGATATAAAATTGACGCTTGCTCCATCCAATTTCATTTTACGAAAAGAACTTCCTGCCAATCCAGATGTAACTCTCTCCCTCACCTCGGCAATACTACATGTAAGAAAGCAGCAGGTTATGAGTTCTGTTGCTTTGGCAGTGGAAAAACTGAGAGCCAGGGGAAATAATATTAAACTACTTGTTCCTCATACAATCACCAATCAACGTCATTTTGCCAATGGCTCGCGCACCTTCACCGACTCATCCTTTATCAGTGGAGAAATTCCGTTGAAATTGGCATTGGCATTTGTAAAAAGCGCTAGTGCAATTGGATCGTGGACTGGCTGTCTGCATAAATTTGAGATGTTTGGACTTTCATCTCTTTTATGCAAAGTAAATGGAATGCCACTCTCAATCTATCTTTTGATAAATCCTATAGGTCACTGTATGAGTTGACAATGCAAAGTCTAGACCATGAGTCACAACTATTTGAAAATGGTATAACTGAAGAAATGTTCGCTAAAACACATGGCGTCATTGTACTAGACTTGTCTGGCACTCAAGATATGAGTATTGTACGAACGGGGAGTGTGCGTTTAGAGTGTACATTTGCTGACCCTTTACCTGAGAGTATCGCGCTAATCATTTGCTCTCCATTCAAATGAGCCCTCTCTTGATCTTTTAGGATCACTTTTTTGATACGATCATCCTTGGGGAAAACAAATAAACAAATACAAACATCCGTGGTCTTTCTTTTGGCAAAAAATGCAAAATTCCCCATTTTGTATATAGAAGCTTAAAACAGCTATAGTAGGGTTCTCTGATATACTGAACCTGATGATGTCATTTCCATTCAGATTTATTGACGTTTTGTATTTTCACCTTTTCAAAAATTGGGCAACATTTCTCAGGCTCGTGACATTTGATGGATAAAAAGCTTAATGAGCTTTATATATTTTTAATTAGCATAAAAATTGGATTCTTTTGATGCATCTATTCTTATCCAATCTTTATTTCTTAGAGTTTCGGTTATTATTGGGCCGTATCGCTCCTCACTCGCATCTCGTTACCACGAACTGTTTTATACCATTCAGATATTAATACATTGACAAGGAATTCAATTGGCAATGGCGAAATAATTGTTGTTATTGTAAGGAAAAGGGACACATGAAAAAATCTTCAATTTCCTATGTTGTCACTACTTGCAATGTGGGGAACACATCCCAGCATATATCACCGTACGATGTTGTTATGGCCCAATTGTAGAAAGCCCCTGATTAATACAATAATGAGAACTCGCCTTTGTATTTGTCTTTTCAAAGGCTATCGTCATTTGCCTATGACTGCCTAGCCAGTGGCGAATCCAGGGGGCGTGCGCCCCCCCCCCTAGCGTAGTCTAAAGTAGTATAAGTAGGGAGCGACGTCCCATTAAGCGTGCTGCTATAGGCTTTTGATAGAGAGTACGTAGTCCCTGAGTCCCAAGTTAGAGGTCACGGGGGGAAAACCCAGAAATGTTTTGTCAACAGACACCTTGGGAAAAACCTTAGTTACATAACATGTTTGTGAACAATTTTGGGAAAACCTAATTAGTTTCTCAACAATGGAAGACTTTGGGGGAAAACCTAGTTACTTAACTGATTTGTCTCTTTTGCAAGGTTTTTGGGAAAATTTCTCTTGGGTAATAGCTATTGTGATTGGTTAATTTTTTCTTGACATAAAGCCGGGGACTATGGGGTAAACCCATGACCTTCTGAAATGTACATATAATGTAAGAAATCAATAATAATATTATCATTAGTTTAACGATACTTGACTGGTGCAGAATAGTTAAGTGAATAAATTATGTCGGAGAAAAGAAATTTGGACTATAGTGATTCTATGGAAAAGTTGAGTTTTCTTTTTTTATTATACTTAGTGAATATAAGTGGAAGAGAGATAGTCTTATTAAAATTTCATAGCTATTGAATTATAAAGTAAATATCTAGTGGGTCTATATAATTTATAAACAAATATATATATATATATACACACATATATATATATATATATATATATATATATATATATATATATATATATATATATATATATATATATATATATATATATATATATATATATATATATATATATATATATATATATATATATATATATATATATATATATATATATATATATATATATATATATATATATATATATATATATATATATATATATATATATATATATATATATATATATATATATATATATATATATATATATATATATATATATATATATATATATGTACTTCTTACCATTTTCGTAATAAATTATTCCAAGAATATACTAGAATGAACATCAAATCCCATTTCATGTTTCACTTTTAAGCAACAATTTCTTCAATAAAATTCCATTATAACACTGTAAAACTATGCTTAATACTAAACGATGTGTCCTGAGAATGTTAGCTGTTTCGCATGAAAACGTCTGATAGACGTATGAACCCTATGGCATCCAAAGGGTTACTTTCGCTAGAGACGAATATAAGATGGCGTATTTTACACTATGGAGAAGAAATAGGAAATCATATTTTTTTAAGACGAGGGGACGGAAGGATTGAAAAGAAATAGCCAAGCACTTTTATTAAAGAAAAGTAGAGTTATTTTATTCAGTTTATTATTAAAAATGGAATTATAGTCATTTGAGTTAAAACTTAAGGCAAATCAATGAGATTTTTTTTGAAGTAGTATGAAAATACAATTCTCGTTATTTGAGGTGAAATTTATACCACGTCAATGATTTTTCTTTCTGGAGAGAAGAGAGTCCTGTTCGTTTTGTTTGAGGACTTTTTTTGTAGACCAATGTAAATTCATTAAGAACCACCGAGATCAATAAAACACAGAAAATTAATCGTATATTATTAACAAAGAATAAAAAATGAGTGAATTTTGTAGTAGAGGATGAAAGGGAAATTCAGAAGATTTTCCGTTCTAAAATACCTTCAGGGTTTCTCTTTTTTTAATTCCGTTTAAATAACATGGTGCCAAACTGCTAGATTTAGAACCATGCAGACTTAAAATGGACTTCTTATTTCGAGATGAAATTTATGCCATGTCAATAATATTTTCTTTCTGAAGAGAGAGTCCTGTTCGTTTTGTCTTGAGGACTTTGTTATAGACCAATGTAAATTCATTAAGAACCACCGAGTATCAATAAAACATAGAAAATTAATCGTACTATTATTGCACAGAGACAGAAAAAGTGAGTGAATTATTGTAACTAGGAGACCGGAAAGGAATTCAGAAGATATTTCCGGTCTATAAATACCATAGTCGAGGGGTTCTCTTTTTTAATTCCATTTAAATAACACGGAGCCAAACTCCAAACCAGAACCATGCATATTTAAAATGGACTTCTTATTTTTTTTTAGCTCTTTGTCTTACTCTGATATAATAAATTAGCCACAAGCTCCAAAAAATGTGAAATAAATAACGAAAAGTAGTGGGGGCCCACCGGATTCCATGAGACCCATAGGGGGCATACTATTGGAGCAACTAAACCCTAAAGACTTTATTATGCATACCTGGGTCTTGTGCAATACTATAGTACAGCTGTTGGTTATGTAATGGTAAAGTGCACCTCAAGCGTCTCAATTGTTTCAGCTCCATATCTATAAATTGAGTCAACTAAGTTGTATTTTTGAATAATGAACAAGTACCAATTTGGGGTACATATTTGCACAATAGGGGAGTACATGTAAGGTAAACCAACTTTACCCACTCACCTAATCTAAAACTGTATAGTACAAATTATAGGAGTCCAATGCATTCTGTCACCCGTCATTTGTCTTTGTGAATATGAAACTGGCTTTCTTAGATCTTAAATTTAGCAAACTTCTCGAGTGTGTACTGGATAATACGGAAGTACCGTCTACGGCACTGAAGATTTTTTCTTTTTTTAGTAACTGGATATACCTTATTTTATGCATAAATAATGTATCACCAGACATCCAAAATGTATTTTGAGAAATTCTGCAAAACAAATAGTTGAGAAATAATGAGAAAAAACGGTCAAACTAAAAACAGGTTGTCCCCAGATGGAATGGGAGGATTCATAAGAAAATATTTAAGATAAAGGGGAACTTTATGGAAGAAGATAAAGGACGAGGTTTTAAATAGATTAGGACGGAGGAGAATCATATGTGAATGAATCTTAAAAAGAACAAAGCTATAATTAAATATGTGAATCAAGATTGAAAAAAATACCACACACATAAAAGTAAGGGTGCTGTCTCTTCCCCTTTCTGTAAAAATTCAAAACCTAGTGCGCTATTGGCACTTTACTGAAAACGAATTATATTACAAATATTTTTCTTACATACTTATTACAACACTCAAAATAAAAATGAAATTACAGTAAAATAAAATTTTGAAAGTTTGTGTGTAACTGACACCAAATTATATTACAAATATTCTCTTTTCCATTTATTAAAACATTGAAATAAAAAGTACACTATTTAAATTTTTATTTATTATAAAAAAGAATTTTACTTTGTCAATCTTATTTATTTAAATATCCAGATAGAAGGTTTTACAAAAAATAGGGTTCAATTCTACTTTCTAGGACCATAATGATAGAAAGGTTGAGATGGCTAGGGTACGTTCTGCAGACGAAGACTGGCAGATTGCCAAAGATTGTCTTTGTCATCGAACTGTCTAGGGTCAAACGAAAAACAGATCGTCCCCGGTTGGGATGAGAGGATGACATAAGGAAATATTTAAGAGAAATGGGAACTTTCTGGCAGAGTGGTAAAGAGTGATGTTTTGAATAGATTGGGACGGAGGAGAAGCATAAATAAATGAACAAAGAAATCTTAAAACGAATAAAGGTTTAATTAAATATATAAATCAAGATTGAAATGAAAAATATTACTACATACAAGAGTGTGTGTACTCTTTCTCCCCTATCTGTAAATATCTAAAATCTGCTGCATAACTGGCACTTTACTGAAAATGAATCACATTACAAATATTTTTCTTACATACTTATTAGAACATTGAAAATAAAAATGAAATTTACAGTAAAATTAAATTTTGAAATGATGTGCTTTTTCAGCAGCTGATATCATTATATACCAAATATTTAGTTTAATCTTATTTTCTTCCCAAAACCATTTACGGCAAATTTACGACAAATGACCGATCTGAATTTTCTTTTCAATATTTCTAACTATCTCCTACTTTTTCAGGGTCAAATTTCTTCAAAGAAAATAAATCTACAAGACAACGATAACCTACTGGAAGACCTAAAAGCAGCCAGAGAAAATCTTAAAACGAACTTTCAACTCAAATGTCGTTAAGTAATTCAATTAAAAGAGGAACTTGATCACTTTCAAGAAGTTCCGAGATCACCAAAAGAAAACCTCCGGAAGAAACTCAAAATTCTTCAATCAGAGTTGAAACCCAACTTGCAACTGCTCTATCTGAAAATTTACTATTGAAAAAAGAACTTACTAAGTTAAAAATTGAAAACAGTACATTTGTAAGTGAAAATGAAAGACTTGACTCAAGAAAAATTTATTGGAAATCTAACCTAGCACAAGCCTTATTATATATATCTTGTCTTTTAAACTCAAAAAAGTCTTTAAAAGAGAAAATTGCTAAGCTGAATATGGAATATAATCAAATTTTAAAAGAGAAAGAAGAATCTGTTGTAAAAGACGAAGAAGAAATTTCATGCCTAAAGTCTTTTGTGGCATATCTCCAAATAAAAACCAATACATTAGAAACAGGTTCAGAACGTCTTGAACAAGAAGTCAGAGAGAAAACCAGTTTGATGAACGCTTTAGAAGATATGATTATTCATTTGAAAGACAGAGAAAAAGAATTCTTTCATGAAATGGATTTTTGTTATCGCGACTTTTTTTAACGCAATTAACTTATTTTGGTTTTTATTTATTGAATATTTTAAATCTCTGCGTTATTTATGAAAAAAATTCCATTCAAAGGACTTTTAATATTTTTTTTAATCAATATGTTTATACTATCCCTGTAATAAATACTCTCTAGAACATCCTCTCAATTTGAATTTTTTTAACTATTTTTGATATTTTTGGAATAAGAAATGAAAATGATATGAGGATGCAAACCGTGATGTTTTTGTGTTGTTGTAGATAAACATGAAAAGAATTTTTTCCGTGTTAGTTTCTTTGTAATCAGCAACAAAATAGTTAGTTTGAAATTGATGAATCGGAAAAAACACCTTTTCACAGAGTGAGTACCCCTTTTCACTAACCAAGATCAATCTCTAAGGCACTTGAAGTAGCAACGAACTCTTATGTAAACGATTAGTCTAGTCTTGAGCGTTAGTTACACAATAATTTAGCCGTAGGACACTCTTGAGACTTAATGAACTCTAAACAGACTTGGCAATGATGATTCTTTAAGGCACTTGAAGGACCAATGAAATCTTGAGCAAACAATTTCTCCAAACTTGACTGCTAGTTACATATGCATATATATATATATATATATATATATATATATATATATATATATATATATATATATATATATATATATATATATATATATATATATATATATATATATATAATATATATATATATATATATATATATATATATATATATATATATATATATATATATATATATATATATATATATATATATATATATATATATATATATATATATATATATATATATATATATATATATATATATATATATGAATTCAATGATAAAACCAACACTTTAAGCCGATACTTGGAGTAAAAAGAATATTGATTTATTTTTTTTTAGTTCACAGAAAAATATCAGTAAATGATGTTCGGAGTTATTGACTGTGAATTTGTGAATATAGCCAAAGTTGACTGTGGATTAATATTTGAATGTGCTCTCTTAGTGATGAGTGAAAAATTTAAGGAAGTAGATATTCACCATTGGAATGTAAACTATAATTTACGTAAGTACCCAACTAACCGATGGTATGCAACAGTGAAATTCATTGACAAGCAAGGTTGATATGAACGACCAATAATGCCATATTCTAGCACTGGAGTTAGTCTAAATTTTGTCCAGAGCGAAATTGCTACAGTGTGTGATTTTACGGATATTGAAGTTGTATTTGTGAAGATGTTACCACTGATAAGTTACTGTTGAAGAAGTGTAAGGAGAATATCCGTCTTATAAATTTGGAAGACTTTGAATGTCCTTAATATCCTAATAAAATACATAATCCTGTCAACAAAGCCAGATTTTTTTCACAATGGATGATGAATAACAAAATAGATATTAATGGAAAGGTATCCATTAGGAACTCCAGAAAGAATATAATTAGTTTAGATTCTAGTCGATGGATGGAATATTAGTGGATGTGAAAACATTTGATTGATTTTTTTTCCATGGTCAATGATATTAACAGTCTATAATGTTTTATGTGACTTCGTTACATTAAAAATATTTCTATGCATTATGATGTTATAATTCTTTGATTTTTAGAGCTTTTTTTCATGTTAATGGAACATTATTTTTTCTTCGTTAGCAACATGAACATATGCTTTTTCGCTCTCTAGCCTTATACCATATGCCAGTTATTAGGTTGCACTTTTCTTTGGACAGTGACATTTCTAGATCAATGCTAGTTCATATTCCATGAATCATGAAGACACAGGACACTTAAAATTGAAGAAATGATCTAAAACAAAGATTAAGAGGAAAAAAAAGATTTGTTGTAAATATAAAATGAAAATTTGTCCCTTCTTCCATAATTTTCTTACTTCTGTTCTGAATTTTCCCATTTTTTTTGTTTTGTAGAAGTAAAACTAAATTTTGTCATAGTAGAGAAAAAAAGGGTTCTTTCCAATTCTTAATTTTTCCACGGAAGAGGAAAAATCTCAACTTCTATTCTGAATCTTGATCTAAAACAAAGATTAACAGAAAAAAAAGATTTGTTGTGAATATAAAATGAAAATTTGTCCCTTCTTCGATAATTTTCTTACTTCTGTTCAAAATTTTCCCTTTTTTTGTTTCGTAGAAGTAAAACAAATTTATTTTAAATTCTAAATTTTTTCATAGTAGATAAAAAAAAGGGTTCTTTCCAATTCTTAATTTTTCCACGGAAGAGGAAGAATCTCAACTTCTATTCTGAATCTTACTGTATATTATATTTTATCTACACATCGAAACTGTTACCTATGTAAAAACAATCGTAAATATAAAATGAACATTTGTACATTCTTCCATAATTTTCCTACTTCTGTTCTGAATTTTTCCATTTTTTTTGGTTTCGTAGAAGTAAAACAAAAAGTTCGTAGATTCTAAATTTGTCCATACTAGATAAAAAAGGGTTCTCTCTCCAATTCTTAATTTTTCCACAGAAGAGGAAAAATTTCAACTTCTATTCTGAATCGTTCCGTAGGTTTATATTTTATCTACACGTCGAAATTGTTACCTGTGAAAATGCAATATAGTAATAGACAATGAAATTGTCTATTATTAGGGCGCGTGCACTCTTACTGAACTCAAACGAACCTAACTTAAAATCCGTTAACATAGTGTTACCTAGCCAAAAAAATTAGTGCTGCCATCTATAAATGAATCAGAACAGGTGGAAGAACAGTCAGTTATGCATTCATCTATAACTTTAATAGAATAGATGGCAGCAGTTGTGTAATAAAAATATAAGACGTATTTGCTGCCAAGAACAAAGAGAATATGACATTGAAAGATTAGAACATTTTTATTTTGTCTGCAATTTCATTGTCTATTACTATATTGTTTTTTCACAGGTAACAGTTTTACCTGTTACCTATAGACAATGGTAACAGGTATAGATTATATTTTATCTACACGTCGAAACTGTTACCTATGTAAAAACAATTGTAAATATAAAATGAACATTTGTACATTCTTCCATAATTTTCTTACTTCTGTTCTGAATTTTTCCATTTTTAAATTCTTAAATTCTAAATTTGTCCATAGTAGATAAAAAAAGGGTTCTCTCTCCAATTCTTCATTTTTCCACAGAAGAGGAAAAATCTCAACTTCTATTCTGAATCGTTCCGTAGGTTATATTTTATCTACACGTCAAAATTGTTACCTGTGAAAAAACAATATAGTAAAAGACAATGAAATTGTCTATTATTAGTGCGCGCGCGCAATCTTACTGAACCCAAATGAATCTAACTTAAAATCCGTTAACATAGTGTTACCTAGCCAGAAAAAATCTGTCCTGCCATCTATAAATGAATCAGAACAGGTGGAAGAACAGTCAGTTATGCAGCAATCTATAACTATAATAGAATAGATGGCAGCAGTTGTGTAATACAAATAAATGACGTATTTGCTGTCAAGAACAAAGAAAATATGACATTGAAAGATTAGAACATTTTTTTTTTGTCTTCAATTTCATTGTCTATTACTATGTTGTTTTTTCATAGGTAACAGTTTCGACGTGTAGATAAAATATAACCTACGGAACGATTCAGAATAGAAGTTGAGATTTTTCCTCTTCTGCGGAAAAATTAAGAATTGGAGAGAGAATCCTTTTTTTCTCTAATATGGAAAAATTTAGAATTTAAGAACATTTTGTTTTACTTCTACGAAACGAAAAAACAAGTGGAAAAATTCAAAACAGAAGTAAGAAAAATATGGAAGAATGGAAATATTTTCATTTTATATTTACAATTGTTTTTACATAGGTAACAGTTTCGACGTGTAGATAAAATATAATCTACAGTAAGATTCAGAATAGAAGTTGAGATTTTTCCTCTTCCGTGGAAAAATTAAGAATTGGAAAGAACCCTTTTTTCCTCTACTATGGAAAAATTTAGAATTTAAGAAAATTTTGTTTTACTTCTACGAAAGAAAAAAAATAAGAAAATTCAGAACAGAAGTAAGAAAATTATGGAAGAAGGGACAAATTTTTATTTTATATTCACAACAAATCTTTTTTTCCCGTTAATCTTTGTTTTAGATCAAGATTCAGAACAGAGGTTGCGAATTTTCCACTTCCGTGGAAAAATTAAGAATTAGAAAGAAACCTTTTTTTCTCTACTATTTAGATATGTAGAATTTAAGAAAACTTTGTTTCACTTCTACGAAACAAAACAAATGGGAAAATTCAGAAAAGAAGTAAGAAAATTATGGAAGAAGGGACAAATTTTCATTTTATATTTATTAAATGATTCAATAAAATATTCATTTTATTTTTGCAAATCTTTTTTTCCTGTTAATCTTTGTTTTAGATCATTTCTTAAACTTTAAGTGTCCTGTGTCTTCATGATTCATGGAATATGAACTAGCATTGATCTGGAAATTTTACTGTCCAAAGAATACTGCAACCTAATAACTAACATATGGTATAAAGCTAGAGAGCGAAAAAAGTATATATTGATGTTGCCAACGAAGAAAAAATAATATTCCATTAACATGAAAAAAAGCACTAAAAATTAAAGAATCATAATATCATAATGCATAGAAATATTTTTAATGTAACGAAGTCACATAAAACATTATAGGTTGTTAATATCATTGAACATGGAAAAAAATCAATCGAATGTTTTCACATCACTAATACTTCCATCCATCGACTAGAATCTAAACTAATTATATTCTTTCTGGAGTTCCTAATGGATACCTTTCCACTAATATCTATTTTATTATTCATCATCCATTGCGAAAAAAATCTGACTTCGTTCACAGGATTATGTATTTTATTTGGATATTTAGGACATTCGAAATCTTCCAAATTTATAAAACGCATATTCTCCTTGCACTTCTTCAACAGTAACTTATCAGTGGTAACTTTTCCCTTCACAAATACAACTTTAATATCCATAAAATAACACACTGTAGCAATTTCGCTCTGGACGAAATTTAGACTAACGCCAGTGCTAGAATATGGCATTATTGGTCGTTCATACCAACCTTGCTTGTTAATGAATTTCACTGTTGTATGCCATCGGTTTGTTGAGTCCTTATGTAAGCTATAGTTTACATTCCAGTGGTGAATATTTACCTCCTTAAATTTTTCATTCATCACTAAACAGCGCAATCAAATATTAATCCGCAATCAACTTTGGCTATATTGACAAATTTACTGTCAATAATTCCGACCATCATTCACTGATATTTATCTGTGAACTAAACAAAAATTAATATTCTTTTTGCTTCAAGTATCAGCTTAAAGTGTTAGTTTTATCATTGAATTCATACATATATATATATATATATATATATATATATATATATATATATATATATATATATATATATATATATATATATATATATATATATATATATATATATATATATATATATATATATATATATATATATATATATATATATATATATATATATATATATATATATATATATATATATATATATATATATATATATATATATATATATATATATATATATATATATATATATATATATATATATATATATATATATATATATATATATATATATATATATATATATATATATATATATATATATATATATATATATATATATATATATATATATATATATATATATATATATATATATATATATATATATATATATATATATATATATATATATATATATATATATATATATATATATCCATATATATAATATATATATATATATATATATATATATATATATATATATATATATATATATATATATATATATATATATATATATGTAACTAGCAGTAAAGGTTGGAGAAATTGTTTTCTCAAGATTTCATTGGTCCTTCAAGTGCCTTAAAGAATCATCATTGCCAAGTCTGTTTAGAATTCATTAAGTCTCAAGAGTGTTCTAGGGCTAAATTATTGTGCAACTAACGTTCAAGACTACACTAATCGTTAGCATAAGAGTTCGTTGCTACTTCAAGTGCCTTAGAGATTGATCTTGATTAGTGAAGGGGGTACTTACTCTATGAAAAGGTGTTTTTTTTCGATTCATTAATTTTAAACTAATTATTGTGCTGTTGATTACAAAGAAACTAACACGGAAAAAATTCTAACACGGACGAAATTTAGACTAACGCCAGTGCTAGAATATGGCATTATTGGTCGTTCATACCAACCTTGCTTGTTAATGAATTTCACTGTTGCATACCATAGGTTAGTTGAGTACTTATGTAAACTATAGTTTACATTCCAATGGTGAATATCTACTTCTTTAAATTTTTCATTCATCACTAAGAGAGCGCAATCAAATATTAATCCGCAATCAACTTTGGCTATATTGACAAATTCACTGTCAATATTCCGAACATCATTTACTGATATTTTTCTGTGAACTAAAAAAAAAAAATCAATTTTCTTTTTACTTCAAGTATCTGCTTAAAGTGTTGGTTTTATCATTGAATTCATACATATATATATATATATAATATATATATATATATATATATTATATATAAATATATATATATATATATATATATATATATATATATATATATATATAATATTATATATATATATATATATATATATATATATGCTTCAAGTGCCTTAGAGATGGATCTTGATTAGTGAAGGGGGTACTTACTCTGTGAAAAGGTGTTTTTTTTCGATTCATTAATTTTAAACTAACTATTGTGCTGCTGATTAGAAAGAAACTAACACGGAAATAATTCTTGGCATGTTTATCTACAACAACACAAAAAATCCCGGTTTGCATCCTCATATCATTTTCATTTCTTATTCCAAAAATATCAAAAATAGTTTAAAAAAAATCAAATTGAGAGGAAGTTCTAGAGAGTATTTATTACAGGGATAGTATAAACATATTGATTAAAAAAAAATATTAAAAGTCCTTTGAATGGAATTTTTGTTAAACTACACAACACAAACAATCACGGTTTGCATCCTCATATCATTTTCATTTCTTATTCCAAAAATATCAAAAATAGTTAAAAAAAATTCAAATTGAGAGGAAGTTCTAGAGAGTATTTGTTACAGGGAAAGTATAAACATATTGATTAAAAAAATATTAAAAGTCCTTTGAATGGAATTTTTTTTCATAAATAACGAAGAGATTTAGAATATTCAATAAATAAAAACCAAAATTAGTTAATCGCGTTAAAACAAGTCGCGATAACAAAAATCCATTTCATGAAAGAATTCTTTTTCTCTGTCTTTCAAATGAATAATCATATTTTCTAAAGCGTTCATCAAACGGGTTATCTCTCTGACTTCTTGTTCAAGACGTTCTGAACCTTTTTCTAATGTCTTGGTTTTTATTTGGAGATATGCTACAAAAGACTTGAGGAATGAAATTTCTTCTTTGTCTTTTACAGCAGATTCTTCTTTCTCTTTTAAAATTTGATTATATTCCATATTCAACTTAGCAATTTTCTCTTTTAAAGACTTTTTTGAGTTTAAAAGGCAAGATATATATAATAAGGCTTGTGCTAGGTGAGGTTTCCAATAAATTTTTCTTGAGTCAAGTCTTTCATTTTCACTTACAAATGTACTGTTTTCAATTTTTAACTTAGTAATTTCTTTTTTCAATAGTGAATTTTCAGACAGAGCAGTTGCAAGTTGGTTTTCAACTTTGATTAGAGAAACTTGGGTTTCTTCCGGAGTTTTTCTTTTGGTGATCTCTGGAACTTCTTGAAAGTGATCAATCTCCTCTTTTAATTGAATTACTTAACGACATTTGAGTTTAATGTTGGTTTTAAGATTTTTTCTGGCTGCTTTTAGGTCTTCCAGTAGGTTATCGTTGTCTTTTAGATTTATTTTCTTTGAAGAAATTTGACTCTGAAAAAGTAGGAGATAGTTGGAAATATTGAAAAGAAACTTCAGATCGGTTATAGACACAACCCATTTTTTTCCAACAGACTAAAAATGGGTGGAACCGTCTTTCATGGATTTTGTTCAGATTGTTATCTGTTAGAACTGCCCACGCTTGCAGCGCCAAAATAGGCTAAAATCAATATATCAGTAGGGATCTGAATGTAATATTTTATAGAACAAGGAAAACTATCTAATTGCTACAAGCTATTGAACACATTTAATATGCTATAAGAAGGCTATAGGTTTAGTTCTATTTAAATGGATAAAATTGAAAAATTAAAATTCCTTTTCTATATAATAAATAAAATTTGAATAGTCTAATTTTTATTTTCATTTCAATACCTGGAAAAGAATAACTGGAAAAGAGAATATTTGCAATATAGATCGCCAATGACGTGGTAGGCCTTACATTTTTACAATTACGAAAGGAGACATTACCTAAATTCTTGTTTATAGTAAAACTAAATTTGCCGTAAATGGTTTTGGGAAGAAAATAAGATTAAACTAAATATTTGGTATATAATGATATCAGCTGCTGAAAAAAACATCATTTCAAAATTTAATTTTTTATTTTCAATGTTCTAATAAGTACGTAAGAAAAATATTTGTAATGTAATTCATTTTCAGTAAAGGGCCATTTATGCAGTAGATCTTAGATATTTACAGATAGGGGAGGAGAGAGTACAAATACTCTTCTATGTAGTAATATTTTTCATTTCAATCTTGATTTATATATTTAAATAAACCTTTATTCGTTTTAAGATTTCTTTATTCATTTAGGTATGCTTCTCCTCCGTCTCAATCTATTCAAAGCCTCACTCTTTACTACTCTGCCAGAAAGTTCTCATTTCTGTTAAATGTTTCCTTATGACATCCTCTCATCCCAACCGGGGACGATCTGTTTTTCGTTTGACCCTAGACGGTTGGATGACAAGAACAATCTTTGGCAATCTGACATTCTTCGTCTGCAGGTGTAGAACGTACCCTAGCCATCTCAACCTTTCTCTCATTATGGTCCTAGAAAGTGGAATTGAACTCTATTTGGATATTTAAATAAATAAGATTGACAAAGTAAAATTATTTTTTATAATAAATGATATTTAAATAGTGTAATTTTTATTTCAATGTTTTAATAACTAGAAAGGAGAATATTTGTAATATAATTTGCTTTCAGTGACGCACGAAATTTCAAAATTTTATTTTACTGTAATTTCATTTTTATTTTCAGTGTTGTAATAAGTATGTAAGAAAATTTTTTTTAATATAATTCATTTTCAGTAAAGTGCCATTAGCGCACTAGGTTTTGAATTTTTACAGAAAGGGGAGGAGACAGTACCCTTACTTTTGTGTGTGTAGTATTTTTTTTCAATCTTGATTCACATATTTAATTAAAGCTTTGTTCGTTTTAAGATTCATTCGTGTACGCTTCTCCTCCATCCCAATCTATTTAAAGCCTCACCCTTTACCCCTTCCCAGAGAATTCTCCTTTCTCTTAAATATTTCCTCATGGATCCTCCCATTCCATCTGGGGACAACCTGTTTTTAGTTTGACCGTTTTTTCCCGTTATTTCTCAACTATTTGTTTCGCAGAATTGCTCAAAATACATGTTGGATGTCTGGTGATACATTATTTATGCATAAAATAAGGTATATCCAGTTACTAAATAAAATCTTCAGTGCCGTAGACGGTACTTCCGTATTATCCAGTACACACTCGAGACGTTTGCTAAATTTATTATGTAAGAAAGCCAGTTTCACATTCACAAAGACAAATGACGGGTGACAGAATGCATTCGACTCCTATAATTTGTACTATACAGTTTTAGATTAGGTGAGTGGGTAAAGTCGGTTTACCTTACCTTTACTCCCCTATTGTGCAAATATATACCCCAATTTGTTACTTGTTCATTATTTAAAAAAAAAACTTACTTGACTTAATTGATAGATATGGAGCTGAAACAATTAAGACGCCTGAGGTGCACTTTAGCATTACATAACAAACAGCTGTACTATAGTATTGCACAAGACCCAGGTATGCGTAATAAAGTCTTTAAGGGTTAGTTGCTCCAATAGTATGCCACCCTATGGGTCTCGTGGAATCCAGTGGGCCCCCACTACTTTTCGTTATTTATTTTACATTTTTTGGGGGCTTGAGGCTGAGTTATTATATCAGAGTAAGACACAAAGCTAAACAAAAAATAAGAAGTCCATTTTAAATCTGCATGGTTCTGATTTAGAGTTTGGCTCTGTGTTATTTAAATAAAATTAAAAAACAGAGAAACCCTGAAGGTATTTTAGACCGGAAAATCTTCTGAATTCCCCTTCCCTCTCCTAGTACTAAATTCACTCACTTTTTCTTCTCTGTCAATAATATAAAGTACTAAATTCACTCACTTTTTCTTCTCTGTCATAATATACGTACGATTAATTTTCTATGTTTTATTGACCTCGGTGGTTCTTAATGAATTTACATTGGTCTATAAAAAAAAGTCCTCAAACAAAACGAACAGGACTCATCTCTTCAGAAAGAAAAATCATTGACGTGACATAAATTTCATCTCGAAATAAGAAGTCTATTTTCGTACATTTTAAATCTGAATGGTTCCATGTTATTTAAATTGAATTAAGAAAAGAGAAACCCTGAAGGTATTTTAGACCGGAAAATCTTCTGAATTCCCCATCCCTCCCCTAGTACAAAATTCACTCACTTTTTCTTCTTTGTTAACAATATACGATTAATTTTCTATTTTTTATTGACCTCGGTGGTTCTTAATGAATTTACATTGGTCTATACAAAAAAAAGTCTTCAAACAAAACGAACAGGACTCTTCTGACAGAATGCATTCGACTCCTATAATTTGTACTATACAGTTTTAGATTAGGTGAGTGGGTAAAGTCGGTTTACCTTACCTTTACTCCCCTATTGTGCAAATATATACCCCAATTTGTTACTTGTTCATTATTTAAAAAAAAAAACTTACTTGACTTAATTGATAGATATGGAGCTGAAACAATTAAGACGCCTGAGGTGCACTTTAGCATTACATAACAAACAGCTGTACTATAGTATTGCACAAGACCAAGGTATGCGTAATAAAGTCTTTAGGGGCTAGTAGCTCCAATATTATGCCCCCCTATGGGTCTCGTGGAATCCAGTGGGCCCCTACTACTTTTCTTTATTTATTTTACATTTTTTGAGGGCTTGAGGCTGAGTTATTATAGCAGAGTAAGACACAAAGCTAAACAAAAAATAAGAAGTCCATTTTAAATATACATGGTTCTGGTTTGGAGTTTGGCTCCGTGTTATTTAAATAAAATTAAAAAAAGAGAAACACTGAAGGTATTTTAGACCGGAAAATCTTCTGAATTCCCCTTCCTTCTCCTAGTACTAAATTCACTCACTTTTTCTTCTCTGTCAATAATATAAAGTACTAAATTCACTCACTTTTTCTTCTCTGTCATAATATACGTACGATTAATTTTCTATGTTTTATTGACCTCGGTGGTTCTTAATGAATTTACATTGGTCTATAAAAAAAAGTCCTCAAACAAAACGAACAGGACTCATCTCTTCAGAAAGAAAAATCATTGACGTGACATAAATTTCACCTCAAAATAAGAAGTCTATTTTAGTACATTTTAAATCTGAATGGTTCCATGTTATTTAAATTGAATTAAGAAAAGAGAAACCCTGAAGGTATTTTAGACCGGAAAATCTTCTGAATTCCCCTTCCCTCCCCTAGTACAAAATTCACTCACTTTTTCTTCTTTGTTAACAATATACGATTAATTTTCTATTTTTTATTGACCTCGGTGGTTCTTAATGAATTTACATTGGTCTATACAAAAAAAAGTCTTCAAACAAAACGAACAGGACTCTTCTCTTCAGAAAGAAAAATCATTGACGTGGTATAAATTTCACCTCAAATAACGAGAATTGTATTTTCATACTACTTCAAGAAAAGCTCATTGATATGCTTTAAGTTTTAACCCAAATGATTATAATTCTATTTCTAATATTAAACCCAATGAAATAACTCTACTTTTCTTTTAAAAAAATGCATGGCTATTTCTTTTCAATCCTTCCCTCCCCTCGTCTTAAAATAATATCATTTCCTATTTCTTTTCCATAGGGTAAAATACGACATCTTATATTCATCCCTGGTGAAAGTAACCCTTTGAATGCCATAGGGTTCATACGTCTAACAATTGTTTTCATGCTATACGGTTAACATTCTCAGGATACAGCGTTTAGTATTAAGCATAGTGTTACAGTTTTATAACAGTAACACGTTTTGTGTGTGTGTGTGTGTGTGTGTGTGTGTGTGTGTGTGTGTGTGTGTGTGTGTGTGTGTGTGTGTGTCTGGGTTGTTGTGTGTTGGTCTGTGTTTGTGTGGGAGGTTCCGGGTTTGTATGGTTGTGTATGTGTGTGTCTGTTGGTTTCGTTGTGTGTCTGTGTGTGTCTGTGTGTGTCTGTGTGTGTCTGTGTGTGTCTGTGTGTGTCTGTGTGTGTCTGTGTGTGTCTGTGTGTGTCTGTGTGTGTCTGTGTGTGTCTGTGTGTGTCTGTGTGTGTCTGTGTGTGTCTGTGTGTGTCTGTGTGTGTCTGTGTGTGTCTGTGTGTGTCTGTGTGTGTCTGTGTGTGTCTGTGTGTGTCTGTGTGTGTCTGTGTGTGTCTGTGTGTGTCTGTGTGTGTCTGTGTGTGTCTGTGTGTGTCTGTGTGTGTCTGTGTGTGTCTGTGTGTGTCTGTGTGTGTCTGTGTGTGTCTGTGTGTGTCTGTGTGTGTCTGTGTGTGTGTGTCTGTGTCTTTGTGTGTCTGTGTGAGTATTTGTGGCTCGGGTTGTGTAGTGGGGTGTGTTTGGTTGTATTGGTGTGTAGGTGGTTTTGTGTTTGTGTGTGTGTGTGTCTGTGTGTGTCTGTGTGTGTCTGTGTGTGTCTGTGTGTGTCTGTGTGTGTCTGTGTGTGTCTGTGTGTGTCTGTGTGTGTCTGTGTGTGTCTGTGTGTGTCTGTGTGTGTCTGTGTGTGTCTGTGTGTGTCTGTGTGTGTCTGTGTGTGTCTGTGTGTGTCTGTGTGTGTCTGTGTGTGTCTGTGTGTGTCTGTGTGTGTCTGTGTGTGTCTGTGTGTGTCTGTGTGTGTCTGTGTGTGTCTGTGTGTGTCTGTGTGTGTCGGTGTGTGTCTTTGTGTGTCTTTGGGTGTCTTGGGGGCTCTGGGGGTGTCTGGGGTGGGCGGTTGGTGTATGTGTTTGTATGTGTGTTTCTTTGTGGGTCTGTGGGTTTCTGTGTGGTGGGGTGTGGGTCTGTGTGTGTCGGTGTGTGTAGGTGTGTGTCTGTGTGTGTGGGTGTGTGTCTGTGTGTGTCTGTGTGTGTCTGTGTGTGTCTGTGTGTGTATGGGAGAGACAGTGAGATTCTGTGAGAGACTCAGACAGACATAGAGATAAATAGAGAGTAGTATAGAGGATGAGAGATAGTGTGAGATTATTTGTGTGTCTGTGTGAGGCTGTGTGTGTCTGTGTGTGTCTGTGTGTGTCTGTGTGTGTCTGTGTGTGTCTGTGTGTGTCTGTGTGTGTCTGTGTGTGTCTGTGTGTGTCTGTGTGTGTCTGTGTGTGTCTGTGTGTGTCTGTGTGTGTCTGTGTGTGTCTGTGTGTGTCTGTGTGTGTCTGTGTGTGTCTGTGTGTGTCTGTGTGTGTCTGTGTGTGTCTGTGTGTGTCTGTGTGTGTCTGTGTGTGTCTGTGTGTGTCTGTGTGTGTCTGTGTGTGTCTGTGTGTGTCTGTGTGTGTCTGTGTGTGTCTGTGTGTGTCTGTGTGTGTCTGTGTGTGTCTGTGTGTGTCTGTGTGTGTCTGTGTGTGTCTGTGTGTGTCTGTGTGTGTCTGTGTGTGTCTGTGTGTGTCTGTGTGTGTCTGTGTGTGTCTGTGTGTGTCTGTGTGTGTCTGTGTGTGTCTGTCTGTGTCTGTCTGTGTCTGTCTGTGTCTCTGTGTGACTGTCTGTCTCATTCTGTGTATGTCTTTCTATGTCTGTGTCTGTGTGTGTAATTGTTTTTATCTGTGTGTCTGTCTCGGTGTGTGTGTGTCTGTGTGTGTCTGTGTGTGTCTGTCTGTGTCTGTATGTGTCTGTGTGTGTCTTTATGTGTCTGTATGTGTCGGGGTGTGTCTGTGTGTGGCTGGGTTTGGCTGTGGTGGTCGGTTTTTTTGTGTGTGTGTCTGTGTGTGTCTGTGTGTGTCTGTGTGTTTCTGTGTGTGTCTGTGTGTGTCTGTGTGTGTCTGTGTGTGTCTGTGTGTGTCTGTGTGTGTCTGTGTGTGTCTGTGTGTGTCTGTGTGTGTCTGTGTGTGTCTGTGTGTGTCTGTGTGTGTCTGTGTGTGTCTGTGTGTGTCTGTGTGTGTCTGTGTGTGTCTGTGTGTGTCTGTGTGTGTCTGTGTGTGTCTGTGTGTGTCTGTGTGTGTCTGTGTGTGTCTGTGTGTGTCTGTGTGTGTCTGTGTGTGTCTGTGTGTGTCTGTGTGTGTCTGTGTGTGTCTGTGTGTGTCTGTGTGTGTCTGTGTGTGTCTGTGTGTGTCTGTGTGTGTCTGTGTGTGTCAGTGACTGACTGTGTGAGTATCTGTGAGAAAGAGAGAGAAATACTGATACTTTGTGATAAAGATAAAGACTTAGAGATTCTGAGAGATTCTGTGTGTGTGTGTGTGTGTCTGTGTGTGTCTGTGTGTGTCTGTGTGTGTCTGTGTGTGTCTGTGTGTGTCTGTGTGTGTCTGTGTGTGTCTGTGTGTGTCTGTGTGTGTCTGTGTGTGTCTGTGTGTGTCTGTGTGTGTCTGTGTGTGTCTGTGTGTGTCTGTGTGTGTCTGTGTGTGTCTGTGTGTGTCTGTGTGTGTCTGTGTGTGTCTGTGTGTGTCTGTGTGTGTCTGTGTGTGTCTGTGTGTGTGTCTGTGTGTGTCTGTGTGTGTCTGTGTGTGTCTGTGTGTGTCTGTGTGTGTCTGTGTGTGTCTGTGTGTGTCTGTGTGTGTCTGTGTGTGTCTGTGTGTGTCTGTGTGTGTCTGTGTGTGTCTGTGTGTGTCTGTGTGTGTCTGTGTGTGTCTGTGTGTGTCTGTGTGTGTCTGTGTGTGTCTGTGTGTGTCTGTGTGTGTCTGTGTGTGTCTGTGTGTGTCTGTGTGTGTCTGTGTGTGTCTGTGTGTGTCTGTGTGTGTCTGTGTGTGTCTGTGTGTGTCTGTGTGTGTCTGTGTGTGTCTGTGTGTGTCTGTGTGTGTCTGTGTGTGTCTGTGTGTGTCTGTGTGTGTCTGTGTGTGTCTGTGTGTGTCTGTGTGTGTCTGTGTGTGTCTGTGTGTGTCTGTGTGT